>NC_134698.1:42533326-42833326 GCF_050947455.1 Rhinoderma darwinii | reverse complement strand
CGTCCATTCTCCCATTGATGCGGTGAAGTAGTCCTGTGCCCTTAGCAGAGAAACACCCCCAAAACATAATGTTTCCACCTCCATGCTTGACAGTGGGGACGGTGTTCTTTGGGTCATAGGCAGCATTTCTCTTCCTCCAAACATGGCGAGTTGAGTTAATGCCAAAGAGCTCAATTTTAGTCTCATCTGACCACAGCACCTTCTCCCAATCACTCTCAGAATCATCCAGATGTTCATTTGCAAACTTCAGACGGGCCTGTACATGTGCCTTCTTGAGCAGGGGGACCTTGCGGGCACTGAAGGATTTTAATCCATTACGGCCTAATGTGTTACCAATGGTTTTCTTGGTGACTGTGGCCCCAGCTGCCTTGAGATCATTAACAAGTTCCCCCCGTGTAGTTTTCGGCTGAGCTCTCACCTTCCTCAGGATCAAGGATACCCCACGAGGTGAGATTTTGCATGGAGCCCCAGATCGATGTCGATTGACAGTCATTTTGTATGTCTTCCATTTTCTTACTATGGCACCAACAGTTGTCTCCTTCTCACCCAGCGTCTTACTTATGGTTTTGTAGCCCATTCCAGCCTTGTGCAGGTCTATGATCTTGTCCCTGACATCCTTAGAAAGCTCTTTGGTCTTGCCCATGTTGTAGAGGTTAGAGTCAGACTAATTAATTGAGTCTGTGGACAGGAGTCTTTTATACAGGTGACCATGTAAGACAGCTGTCTTTAATGCAGGCACCAAGTTGATTTGGAGGGTGTAACTGGTCTGGAGGAGGCTGAACTCTTAATGGTTAGTAGGGGATCAAATACTTATTTCTCTGTGCACAATGCAAATAAATATATATAATTTTGACAATGTGATTTTCTGTTTTTTTTTTTTTAAATATAATCTATCTCTCACTGGTAAAATTAACCTAGTCTAAAAATTCTAGACTGTTCATGACTTTGACAGTGGGCAAACTTACAAAATCAGCAAGGGATCAAATACTTATTTCCTCCACTGTATATATATGGTCCAAATACGAATGAACACAGCACTCCAAAAATGCTATATATTAGGCCATGTGCACGTTACCTAGAGGATGAATCACTTCCCCAACTAGAAGTATATATAAACCATAGCATCAAGTAACAGCACCAGGACTTCGAGATTGATGAAATAAGGTGGATTTATTCACCCCAAGTGAGCAGCGACGTTTCGGTCCAAAACAGAACTTTTCTCAATCTGTATCACACTACACACAGTGTCAGGTACATATAGGAAGTTAAACTAGTAATTAACATAAATCTAGTTAACATACAATGTACAAAAACAAGTTATATAAAGAAATATTATAGTCCAAAAGACTCAATATTAATTTCCATTGCATTGTCCCACATATAATTATATAAGTCAAATATAATAAACAAATATATAAAGTGTATAAAATTGTTGTACAGTCATATTATGTGCAATTAGGCTAACTCAGAGAAGCTGCAGAGGCCAATCTCGCAATTGTAACCATATGTTAGATATTATAATGTATTAGATAATTATTTACCTTTGCTAAACACCACGAGGAGTCGGCATCCATGCGCACATACCGAGCACATCACAAAGTGACGTCCAAACCGGAAGTGCAGCAAGTGGAACGCAAGCGACGAATGAATCCTCCCAGCGCATGCGCAGAACCGGTACAAGCGTTCCAGTCAGTCTGCGCATGCGCAAGCCGTGAATCTCGTCTATGTTAGTAAGTATATATCTATGGGAAAACATTGTATATACAAAAAAACTATATGATGTAATCGACATCATATACAAAGATATCTGTTGATAACATATATGCATATACAAACGAAAAAATGTATAGATAGCAACAGGAGCTACGCGATCTTGAATTTAAAGAGGTTCTGTCACCAGATTTTCAAACCCCTATCTCGTATTGCAGCAGATCGGCGCTGCTATGTAGAGAACAGTAACGTTTTTTGTTTTTTTTCAAAAACTAGCATTTTTGGCCAAGTTATGAGCATTTTTATATTTATGCAAATGAGCCTTTCTTAAGTACAACTGGGCGTGTTTAAAGAGTTAAGTCCAAGTGGGCGTGTATTGTGTGTGTGTGTACATCTGGGCGTTTTTACTTGTTTTACTAGCTGGGCGTTGTGAATAGAAGTGTATGATGCTGACGAATCAGCATCATCCACGTCTCTTCGTTAACACCCAGCTTCTGGCAGTGCACAGACACACAGCGTGTTCTCGAGAGATCACGCTGTGACGTCACTTCCTGCCCCAGGTCCTGCATCGTGTCGGACGAGCGAGGACACATTGGCACCAGGCGACAGAGGCTACAGTTGATTCTGCAGCAGCATCGGCGTTTGCAGGTAAGTCGATGTAGCCTCTGTCTCCTGGTGACGATGTGTCCTCGCTCGTCCGACACGATGCAGGACCTGGGGCAGGAAGTGACGTCACAGCGCGATCTCTCGAGAACACGCTGTGTGTCTGTGCACTGCCAGAAGCTGGGTGTTAACGAAGAGAAGTGGATGATGCTGATTCGTCAGCATCATACACTTTTATTCACAACGCCCAGCTAGTAAAACAAGTAAAAACGCCCAGATGTACACACACAATACACGCCCACTTGGACTTAACTTTAAAAACGCCCAGTTATACTTAAGAAAGGCTCATTTGCATAAATATAAAAATGCTCATAACTTGGCCAAAAATGCTTGTTTTTGGAAAAAAAAACGTTACTGTAATCTACATTGCAGCGCCGATCTGCTGCAATACGAGATAGGGGTTTGAAAATCTGGTGACAGAGCCTCTTTAATAGTGACAGTGAAAAGTGAATTCTCATTCCAATAGAGCAACTCCATATTACTTGGAACATTATCGTCCTGAAACGAATTACGAAAGAGTCCCAAACCCATAAGTATATGGGATGTATGTATATAGCGCACAACCATATGTATGCTCATATTATTCATTTGAGTAACTCTAAATTGATTTGTCACATTTCAACAAAGCGTATAGACAACTGAAAAAATATTTTCTCCCTTATATGCATATTCTCGTAATTGCTATAGAATGTTTTCCTTTCCTCCTAGACATAATATATCAGAAAACAAAGAGTAGATAGAATTTATTCCATTTCTCTCAATCTAGGTGCAATGGGCCTCTGTTGCTCTCATGTAGCCAATAAATCGTTTCAACAGTGTACATCTAAATGTACAAAAACAGAAAAATACAAAAATTAGTGTACAATATTCTTAAGTGTTAAAATATACTTGGATAAAAATACATGTAGAAGGGGGTCCATATTAGACCTCCAAATAATAAATGTATATAACCTAAATATACCATCAAGTGAGTGCGCTAACCGTAAACTCCATAGGGTGTCCAGAGAGAATAAACTAGGTAGCATTTTAAATATGTGGACCATATGGGTACTCCACATTTAACCCTTTAGGAGACATAGTGTCCAATCTATGTATCCACTCTAATTCTTTCCTTTTTAAAGCACGCTCCCTAGGGGGTATTGAATGTATAATCCTAAATTTAAGTTGTGACACCCCATGTTTGTTTTCCAGAAAATGTCTGGATACTGGCAAATCCCGCCTTTTCGTATTAATATTAAATTTATGGTTCCTCATTCTTAAAGTTACTTCCGTTGTCGTCTCACCAACATAGTGAAGACCACAAGGGCAACTTATCAAATAGATAGCAAATGATGTTTGACACGTGAAGAAACCTCTGATATATATTAATTTACCAGTTTGTGGATGGTAAAAATTATTACCTTTGATCATGTTATTGCAGATGTTACAACCCAGACAGGGATAACATCCCTGTTTCTGAGGAGCCAAAAAGGTTTGTCCCTTACGAGAGGGGCCTATGTCCGCCTTCACCACACTGTTCTTAATTGTTTTGCCCTTTCTATGGGCCATCATGGGTCTTTCCTGAAACTCAGCAGTGTCCGGAAAAGCTCTGCTCAATATGCACCAATCTTTTCTCAAGATATCACTAACCTGCGGACTAATCGTTGAAAAAGTGGAAACAAATGGTATACAAGGCTGCTTATTCTTGGAAATATTTCCACTTAATAAGACATTTCTATCTAACCCCAACACTTTTTGTTTATTCATCTCAAGAATATGTTTGGGATAGCCTCTATCCATAAATTTTGAACACATCAGGTCAAGTTGTGAGGATAGTGTGTCCTCTTGGCTGACTCCCTCTTAACTCTGATCAACTGACTGAAGGGCAAAGATTTCAGCATTGTACTCGGATGACCACTGGTATAGTGTAAAAGATTATTTCTATCTGTTTTGTTTGTAAAAAGACTAGAAGTGAGACCATTATCAGATATTGAAATATATGTATATATATATATATATATATATATATATATATATATATATATATATATATAAATTCAATTGGCAGATTAGAGTAAGACATAGTAAATTTGATGGCAGAATTCATAGTATTAAGATATCCAAATAAATCTTGCAATTGACATATAGAGACGTTCCAGATGAGGAAGACATCGTCTATGTATCGCCACCACCGCAGTACATGGCTGAAGTTGGGGGACACATAGACGAGGTCCTCCTCTATCCAGCGCATAAAGATATTTGCATAGTTGGGGACCATATTGGACCCCATCGCCGTCCCTCTTTTCTGTAAATAGAATTTATCAGCCACCAAAAAATAATTCTTAGTTAGAATGAATTCAAGGAGAGATCTAATTAATTCAATCTTCCCAGTGGCACATCCTGACTTCTATAAATAGAACAATGCTGCATCAATGCCCTGTCTGTGATCAATGGAGGTATACAGACTCCCCACATGAAGGTTAACCAGGACCGACCGGGCAGGCACCACAAGATCTTGGATCCTGACCAGAAAGTCTGAGGTATGACTGTACAACAATTTTATACACTTTACATATTTGTTTATTATATTTGACTTATATAATTATATGTGAGACAATGCACTGGAAATTAATATTGAGTCTTTTGGACTATAATATTTATTTATATAACTTGTTTTTGTACATTGTATGTTAACTAGATTTATGTTAATTACTAGTTTAACTTCCTATATGTGCCTGACACTGTGTGTAGTGTGATATAGCTTGAGAAAGGTTCTGTGTTGGACCAAAACGTCGCTGCTCACTTGGTGTGAATAAATCCACCTTTTTTCATCAATCTTGAAGTCCTGGTGCCGTTACTTGATCCTATGGTTTCTACACTCACACACACCACATAAATACACACACACACACACACACACACACACACACATATGTATAAATATACACACACACCCCATAAATATATAGTATATTTGTGTTTGCTGCGCTGTATGTATGTGTGAGTGTTACACAGGGGAATAGCTGGGAGGGGACTTCAGGGGCTTTCAGAGATTAGGCTTCCTGCAAACAGTGGAAACAGGCAGTTAGTCCAAAACAGCTTATGTTTTTTAGTGCACCCTTAAGGGCCCTATTCACACAACAGTTTTTACCAGTCGTGTGACTAAAGTTTTTTTAACGGCTGTTACACGGCTGCATTAAAGTCTGTTAAACACAATTAAGCAATTTACACGGCCTGAAGTCTCCGAGCAGAGCATCAGCTAGCGCTCTGCCCGGGGACTCCAACTCTGCTCCTGACGTTACTGTTCATATCTGGACAGTGACGTCAGGAGTTTTGGCAGGGCCGGAGTCCTGGGGCACAGCCTCTATTAGTGCTCTGCCTGGGGACTCCGACTCTGGGGAAACCCCTGACATCACGGCGTATGGACAGAAATGTCAGGAGCTTTCCGTGGACCGTAGTCCCGGTTTAGAGCCTCTACTTGGGGACTCCAGCACTGCTCCTAACGTCACTATCCATAAATGGGCAGTGACGTCAGAAGTTTCCCATCGTTCAGCGCTGTACCCAGGAAAGGGATGTGTAATAATTGTTTTGCTTTTATATGTGTTACTGATTATTATTTTTTTTTTGTGTTTTTTGAAAGGTTTGGTTGTTGGACTCGAGGACTACTTCGATGACCGCGTTTTTTTTTAAAATAAAATATTTTTTCTATGTTTTTAAACTATATTACTACTGCCTTAATAATGGGCACTGTCTGATTGACCCCAGTGCCCGTCTGTCGCTACAGGTGGTTGGTACTGGATTGTACCCGGCTCTTCCCGGTATCCCTGGTGGTATCGGGGTAATAATGGGGCGGTAGTGTTAGCCTTTTCACCGGTTAACACTAAACCCCGTCTTCGTAATGGATACTGTCAATGAGATAGCGGGCATTACTAAGGCGGTAGTAATAAAGTAAAGAAAAACACATTACAAAAAGATATTTTATTGAAATAAAAAAAAAACACAACATTTTCGTTAACAATTTTATTGAGAATTAAAAAAACGCCGTCATCGAAGTAGTCCTTGAATCCGAAGTAGTCCTACAACCCAAACTGTAAAAAAAACCCAATAAAAAAACCAAACCAATTATTATACTTACGTTTCCTGGGTCCAGTGCTGGAGCCGTAATACCAGTGAGCTATGCACTAAAAGTGCCTATGGCAGCATCAACTATGCGGCCCTGATTTCACGTTCACGCTCCCCCCTGGCCCCCACTGAACCTCTGCCTCCTTCTATGCCCCTCTCCCCCTCCTCCCACAGAGCATCTGCCACCATCTGTGTACCCCACCACAAATAAAGGTTCAAAATCCTCGTTAGTGTCCCCTGCACCCCATGAGACCCCTTGCCACTTTCTATTCCCCATAGTACCCCTACCACTTGCTGCCCGGCATTTTACCGGACAATATAGAGCAGCATGCTGTACTATTTTGGTCATGATTTTTTTCCCTGCAGTGGAAGCTACTAAGGCGTCTTTCACACCTAGGTATTTCTAATAGTTTACTGTATGTGGCGGGAAAGCTCCTGGCGCATAAGATAAATGTACACAACCAATATGGAGGACAACCTAAATTCCCCTTCAATTATATCCATAAGTGGTTTCGTATTTGCGAGGAAAAGGGCATACAATAGTGCCTATGACTATGTGTAACAATTAGCAATGACTCCTAGAATATCTAGAACAACAACCTAAAAAATGGAGTCAATACACAGCTTTGACTAGTAAAAAGTAATTTTTATTGATACAAAACATAAAACATGAAAAAATTCACACATTAAAATCAGAGATGACTGCCACAGTGTGGAAAAGTTGGAAGCCAGACAGGTATGAAGTATGAATAACAGTGTATAAATGTAGGAGTATAATACTCCGGAGGATAACATCAGAAGGGACTGAGAAAACCAATCTAAGTTAATATATGAAGTCCTGGATCATGGTACACAGTTGTAACCATGAAGGAATGAAGAAGTGCCTAACCTATCCACATTACAATGTGGGAGAAAGCATATAAGTAACATGTTAAAACCTTACCCATAGTGTGTTATCCTGCTGTCTGGCGTCACACCCGACGCGCGTTTCGGGGGTTTGTAGTTTCCAAAATGGGGTCACTTTTGGGGAGTTTCCACTGTTTTGGCACCAAAAGACCTGTTCGAACTGTACATGGTGCCTAAAATATATTCTATAATAAAGGAGGCCCCAAAATCCTCTAGGTGCTCCTTTGCTTCTGAGGCCTGTGTTTCAGTCCATTAGCACACTTGTGGGATGTTTCTAAAAACTGAAGAATCTGGGCAATAAATATTGAGTTGTGTTTCTCTGGTAAAACCTTCTGTGTTACACAGAACATTGTACTACAAATGAATTTCGGCAACAAAAAAAAATACATTAGTAAACTTTGCATTAATTTCTGTGAAACGCCTAAAGGGTTAAGACACTTTCTGAATGCTGTTTTGAATATTTTCAGGGGTGCCGTTTTGAAAATGGGGCAAGTTATGGGGGTTTCTAATATATAGGCCCCTCAAAGCCACTTCAGAACTGAACTGGTCCCTGAAAAAAATAGCTTTTTGACATTTTCTTGAAAATGTGCGAAATTGCGGTTAAAGTTCTAAGCCTTGTAACGTCCTAGAAAAATAAAACGACATTCAAAAAATGATGAAACATAAGGTAGTCATATAAGCAATGTCAATTAGTAACTATTTTGTGTGGTATTACTATCTGTTTTACAAGCAGATACATTGAAATTTAGAAAAATGCTAAATTTTGCACATTTTCACAAATAAATATTCAATTTATCAACCAAATTTTTTCACTAACATATAGTACAATAAGTCATGAGAAAACAGTCTCAAAATCGCTTGGATATGTAAAAGCATTCCCAAGTTATTACAACATAAAGTAACACATGTCAGATTTGAAAAACTTGTCTGTGCCCATAAGGCGAAACAGGGTGTGTGATGAAGGGGTTAAGTCATTCTCCTGAGCACGCCCGTGCGAAGTACAGCCGATTAGAATGGTGAAACTTCAGTGATGTACTGCATATGTGTCAATTCAGAAGTAGAGGTGTGGGCGTGCTCAGGAGAACACAGGGCAAGGAGTGATCACGACTTCTACACTGCCTGGCCCTGTCAATCAAAGAAAGAAGGAAGGGTGGGAGGGTTGGAATGGGGATAGTAGTTAGAGCAGTTTGAAGCATCGGTGACACCCTCGTTTCTCTAAAAAGCTATTTTTCATATAAGGAATAAAGTGATAATCGCTGCAGCGGAGACACTCTGGCAGGCAGATTTTTTTTTAATACTGTCAGATTTTGATGAGGCTAAACTATATTACCGTGCTGCTGGTTTGATAGGCACATTTATGATGACAGACTCCCTTTAACCAACCAGGATCTGATGGTCATTTCGATAAGGAGCGTCATTGTTACCTAGTCTAAATGTATATTTTACTGTGAATGGCATTTAATAATTGTGCCGCCAATATTGAGTATTTTTACGGCGCCATTCCTAATGAAGATCAATGATTAACGATAGTTTTATCTTTGATGGTTGTAATCATTTATGCTGGCCATCTATCATTATAATCGCTCAGTAAGATGTTAAATGTCTCGATAAATGGCCAGTGTAAATGGCCCTTTAAGATAATGAAGAAGGTTTACAGGGCTTCGTTCTGCATGGCTAGAGATAACACACTGTCATATCACAATTCGTTGTGTCAAATGATTAATACAGCAGTGCTGTGAAGTCTTGTCCATTCACATGATTATAGATAAAAAACAAAAACAAAGCTTAAAGTCTAGAATTGTGGAATGAAAGGAGTTCAAATTTATAGAACTGATTCATATTTAAAGTTTTGTCTTCTACTTCCCGGGTCATCTTACATTGACCTGTATTGGGAACCATATTGGCTCAGTATACCCTTTCCTTTTGATTCTTGAGTAATCTCGGTAAAGAGCCATCACTGACATGAAATGCTATCGCTAATACATTTAGATGAACATACTTTGGTAGAAAGGAATTACCCTTTAACATCAGGATATCTCCGTAATGAGGGACTGATCCTTTAAACGTGTCATTGTGCCACTAAGTACCATTTGGTTCAGCTTTTCAGACATATCCAGCTGCAGTATCTAAATTTCTTAAGGAACTCTGGATTTATTTAAAAAAAGATCATGTTCTCTACAGGATTACACATCTCCATTTTAGGTCTATAAAGACTCCAGGGACAGCTTAATATGATCCCCCAACAAAATCTCCAGCTGCTGTGAATAGGAATTAAATGAGATAGATCGCTCTGTAATATATTCAATTACCCTATTAGATGTTTGCATGGGTGACCCCAACCATAGAGCTCCCCTCCCTACTCTTCATTAAACTAAGCTTTGAACACTATAGACATGTATAAATATGCCGCTAGTTGTATTTGTCTACATTCATGGTATACAAAGGTTAAAAATCCAGCCTGGATAAAAGTAATGACAACTGCTAAACTAAAAACAATGGATGAAGTAAACATCACTGCTATAAAACATGACCAGAACTATACTTCATCTACACGTTGATAATAAATAATTAATATTCATCTTCATGACATTCAAAAATTTCTGTAGGTTGGTTTCCAGGGATCGTATTTAGTAACAGTTGTTAGCAGGTTTTTTTCCCCACTCCATAGTAAGATTTGTGCTTTTGAGTTTGACATGTTTTCTCAACGAGCGACATCTCATGAAAACACAAGGTATTTTGGGGGAAGCAATGTGATAAAAGCAGAAAAAGGACTTGAAAAGCAGAGTTGAGTTCTGCCAGATAAGTAAGTGACAGAATTGAAATGTCACATCTGGATGAAAAAAAGAGAAAGGAATAAAAACCAACATTTCATCTCCATAGCTCTATAAACAAATCTAAACACAGATAATTAGGTACGTAACAGAAAGCTCGTTCAGATCACAGCTTACTGCATCTTTTTAATGGGTTCATCTGTGCTTCTTCTTCTGGCATTTACTTATGTGCATAGTGTATTATTGAAAAATGTGTTGCTCAGGGTGATGCTAAGAGATATGTGCCATATTCAGGAGATGGCTCAGTAGCTGGCAGTACATTTATAAATACATATAGAAAACGACAGAGATGTGCCATTGTACTTATGGTAATAAACACTTACTTTGTACAAACAATCAGAATATATCATAGCCATAAGTGACTTCTGAGTTAGAGAAAAGCAACTTGGATGTATGAACTTTGTTTGTTTGAAACTTTGTTTCACACTGTTTAAGGTTAGTCACTTAACCTGTTTGGATTGGCTCTAGGTTTATTTTTGCACTACTACATTATAAAAATATATAGTAGGTTATTTAGAGGGCTGAGGTAATGGATTTGTCAAGGAATCACTACATGAGCAATTCCCCAGAGTGCAAGTTTATACTAGCAATTCCCCAAAGACAGCTGAAGACTGATCAAGCGTGCAGGTTAATCAGCTACTTCAAGTTCGTCACTACTCTGGTCAGCAGAGCCTAAGGCTACTCTATGGTCTTCACCAGAGCCCACCACAAGGCAGGTTGGATTTGGCTCCATAGAATCTAAGTTGCTTTTACAGAATACGGTGTTGGACAGTCAAGGTGATGCAGGGTGTAACCAGGAGCTTGATCAGAACATGCATACACAAGAAATCACAAGCAACAATGAGAAAACTGAACAAATTCAAATACTCCACCCTTGGCCCTGATAGTGGCAGAATGAGAAATAGGAGTGGCTCTGCAACTCAAACCAGGGCCACTAAGAAGCTTGACTAGTAGTCATGAGAACCTAGGAGCGAACGTACGAGACAGTACTTTCAATCGTAGGTGTTATAACTGCGGTTGCTGACCACTGCCGCTCACCTTAGGCGAACGGGCGCGACACAACTTCCTGGCCATCTGCCAGCGTCTCCCTCCCTGGAGATACCAGCTGGTGCAGCCTCCCCGTCCTGGACTGTGTGATAGGGTGCCCGTGCACGCTTGACCCCGGCCTTAAAGGGTCTGCGCACTCTCTAAAAGTTCCCTAACCTATCCCCAGAGCACCGTGGACTATAAAAAGGGCTGCTCCCTTCTACTCCTTGCCTGAGCGTTGTTGTAGTTTTCCCATGTCTGTATTGCAAAAGGTCTCTTAGTGTTTTCCTGCTCCTAGTGTTCCCGTGACCTGCTACCTGTCTCCTGTATCCCGTGCTGTGTTTAGTTCCTGAGCCTGTTTAGTGTCGGAGTCGTGTTGTGTCGCCTACCGAAATACACCACGTCTGGTGTCATCTGCCAACCCTGGTATCATCCGCCATGTCTGGCGCAACCTGCCACGCCTGCTGGAATACACAATTTCTGGTGTCATCTGCCACTCCCGGTGCCATCCGCCACATCTGGCGCAACCTGCTGCATCTAGTCCCATCTGTGCCAGAGCCTCTGCCGCCGTCTGGACGATCTCAGGTACCCTTGTGTTACGAATCTCTTCCATAGACTTTTCATAGACTGTGAGTTGGTCAGCTGTCTCTCTGCTATGGCGGAGTGGCCTAGTGGGTCCACATACTCCTAGATCATGACAGTAGGTTCTTACTAAAAAAGCCACACCTTTTGTCCCACATTGAACACAGGACCCACCGTACGTTTTTTGTCAGCATTTTTCTTTTTAATTAATTGGGAATTCATCAGGTTCGATTGAACCTGAGCCCAAACTATGCACAGTTTATTTGATTCAACTTCCACCTCAGAGTTATCACTAGGAGAGGCGGAAAATGAACCAAAACGAGCTTTAACCATAATTACATAAAAATGGGGAGACATGGTGATAATTATTTATAGCAAATTCCGCTAATGGAAGATATGAGACCCATTCTGCCTGGGTATCCACAATAAAACACCTAAGATACTTTTCCAAGGTTTGATTAAAGTGCTCGGTCTGACCATTAGTCTCAGGGTGGAATGCAGAAGAGAAAGATAACTGTACACCAAGTTTCTTACAGAAAGCTCTCCAGAAGTCAGCCACGAAATTGTACACCTCTATCAGAGACTATATTTTCCGGAATACCTTGCAGACGAACCACCTGATCAATAAATAATTTAGACAGAGTTTTGGAATCAGGGAGTTCAGGCAATGGAATGCAATGACACATTTTACTGAAATAATCCAAATGACAGTATTCCTTTCAGAGGGAGGTAAATCAGTGACAAAATCCATAGACAGATGAGACCAAAGTTTCTGTGGAACGGACAATGGAAGTAGTACATCAATAGGACAAACTCGAGGAGTCGTAGCGTGAGCGCAGACATCGCAAGCTGAGACATAGGAACTAACATCACGAGATAAAGACGCCCACCAGTAGAGCTGTGAGACTTATTTTTTCATACCAGTTATCCCTGCATGACCACAGAAGACAGAATCATGTAACTCATTAACCAATTTTGGCCTTGAGGACCGAACAATTTTTTTATATTTCCCTCTTTGCATCCCGGCGCTCATAACTTCTTCATTTTTTGTCCGACATAGCTGTATGAAACTTTGTTTTTTTGTGGGATGAGTTGTACTTTATGTAGGGACCATTTTTTGGTACATTTACATTATCGTTTAATTTATATACATTTTTATGGCAAAAATGTAGAAAAAAAAACAGTTCCGCTGCAGTTTTCTTATTTATTTTTTTTACACCATACACCGATCATAAACAATGTTATATATTTATTGTACAGGTTGTTATGGATGTGGCGATACCAAATATGCGTTTATTATGTCATGTTTTGGTACTTATATTTTGAAAAGTTTATTTATTGTAAAAAATGTGTATTTCTGTGTATTTTATTTACAATTTTTTTTCATTTAACAAAATTTTTTTTTTTTTATTAACGTAACTTTTTTTTCTAATCCCATAGTGGGATTTTTCATCTTGATTTTGATTTTTGAACTTTAATGTGCTGGCATATATCTATATGCCAGTACATTACTGATTGTACACAGGCAGTTGTTAGGACATACCTAAGTATGCCCTAACAACAGGAAATATGGTCAGACAGCCCTGGGGTCCTTCAAAAGACCATGGGCTCTCTACCCATACCAGGTATAGCCATTGATAGTGTCACAGGTATTTCCTGTGATGCGATCAAAGGGGAGACCCCCTTCTCACTTTAGCTTTGAATGCCTCGATCAGTTTTGATTGCGGCATTCAAGGGGTTAATGGCGGAGAGAAGAGGTTTCTCTTCTCTCCGCCGTTAGAGCAGGGCTGCAGCTGTGTATTACAGCTGTTGCAGCCGCTGCCCCGCTCATCGTGGCGCGCGGACACTGGCTGTCACACAGGATGAGAATACTCGTCCTGATGCGCCAAGTACCCGCCACTCAGGACGAGTATTCTCATCCTGTGCCGGCAACCAGTTAAGCAAACGAAATCTGAACTGAGGAGGTACAAACAATCTCCCAGCAGGAATGATTTGCGAAGCGAGTTGCTGACGTTCATTAATCTCAGTTGCAAGATCTGACGATATTGCAGAAACCACTATCCCTTTAGACAAAATAGGTTCAGGATGAATGTGGGGGACCTGTGTGGAACAGAAGCTTCGAGATAATGCGTCAGCCCTGAAATTTTTAGACCCGGGTCTGTAGGTTACTATAAAAGTCAAATAAGGTCCACCTAGCCTGCCTGGGATTGAGTCTCTTAGCTGATTCAAGGAAAGTCAGGTTTTTACGGTCGGTAAGTACAGTAATTTGATGTCTAGCTCCCTCCAGAAAGTGGCCCACTTAATAGCAAGAAGTTCGCGATTACCTACAGTGAAGGAAATAAGTATTTGATCCCTTGCTGATTTTGTAAGTTTGCCCACTGTCAAAGACATGGACATTCTAGAATTTTCAGGCTAGGTTAATTTTACCAGTGAGAGATAGATTATATAAAAAAAATTAAAAAAAATCACATTGTCAAAATTATATATATTTATTTGCATTGTGCACAGAGAAATAAGTATTTGATCCCTTTGGCAAACAAGACTTAATACTTGGTGGCAAAACCCTTGTTGGCAAGCACATCAGTCAGACATTTTTAGTAGTTGATGATGAGGTTTGCACACATGTTCGATGGAATTTTGGCCCACTCCTCTTTGCAGATCATCTGTAAATCATTAAGATTTCAAGGCTGTCGCTTGGCAACTCGGATCTTCAGCTCCCTCCATAAGTTTTCGATGGGTTTAAGGTCTGGAGACTGGCTAGGCCACTCCATGACCTTAATGTGCTTCTTTTTGAGCCACTCCTTTGTTGCCTTGGCTGTGTGTTTCGGGTAATTGTCGTGCTGGAAGACCCAGCCACGAGCCATTTTTAATGTCCTGGTGGAGGGAAGGAGGTTGTCACTCAGGATTTGACGTTACATGGCTCCATCCATTCTCCCATTGATGCGGTGAAGTAGTCCTGTGCCCTTAGCAGAGAAACACCCCCAAAACATAATGTTTCCACTTCCATGCTTGACAGTGGGGACGGTGTTCTTTGCGTCATAGGCAGCATTTCTCTTCCTCCAAAAACGGCGAGTTTTGTTAATGCCAAAGAGCTCAATTTTAGTCTCATCTGACCACAGCACCTTCTCCCAATCACTCTCAGAATCATCCAGATGTTCATTTGCAAACTTCAGACGGGCCTGTACATGTGCCTTCTTGAGCAGGGGGAACCTGCGGGCACTGCAGGATTTTAATCCATTACGGCGTAATGTGTTACCAATGATTTTCTTGGTGACTGTGGTCCCAGCTGCCTTGAGATCATTAACAAGTTCCCCCCGTGTAGTTTTCGGCTGAGCTCTCACCTTCCTCATGATCAAGGATACCCCACGAGGTGAGATTTTGCATGGAGCCCCAGATCGATGTCGATTGACAGTCATTTTGTATGTCTTCCATTTTCTTACTATTGCACCAACAGTTGTCTCCTTCTCACCCAGCGTCTTACTTATGGTTTTGTAGCCCATTCCAGCCTTGTGCAGGTCTATGATCTTGTCCCTGACATCCTTAGAAAGCTCTTTGGTCTTGCCCATGTTGTAGAGGTTAGAGTCAGACTGATTAATTGAGTCTGTGGACAGGAGTATTTTATACAGGTGACCATTTAAGACAGATGTCTTTAATGCAGGCACCAAGTTCATTTGGAGCGTGTAACTGGTCTGGAGGAGGCTGAACTCTTAATGGTTGGTAGGGGATCAAATACTTATTTCTCTGTGCACAATGCAAATAAATATATATAATTTTGACAATGTGATTGTCTTAATTTTTTTTTATATAATCTATCTCTCACTGGTAAAATTAACCTAGCCTAAAAATTCTAGACTGTTCATGACTTTGACAGTGGGCAAACTTACAAAATCAGCAAGGGATCAAATACTTATTTCCTCCACTGTATATCATAATTTTTCTCAGTGGTAGAAAACTTGCGAGAAAATAATACACTGGTATGCAAATTAGAACATGCATACACAAGAAATCACAAGCAACAATGAGAAAACTGAACAAATTCAAATACTCCACCCATGGCCCTGATAGGTGCAGAATGAGAAAAAGGAGTGGCTCTGCAACTTAAACCAGGGCCAGTCATGACAACCTAAAAGTGACAGACGTCTCTTAACAGGATTATTGACATTGATTGTTATAATACACAAGTGATACACATAAATACTCAAAATACTTTGATTTTTGGTGCGTGGTGAAACCATCAGATATGTTTAGCACTTTCATAATAAATCGGATTCATGATTTTAAGGCGTATTACCATTTTAGAGAACAGAGTATAGAATTTTCCATTATACTTTCTTTTTGTTTTAAAACTGCCTCACGGTTGTCAAGACCTCTGTTTGCTGTCATTTAATAGGAACCTTTATTCTTTACTGCAGTGGATAGAAATCTTTCCTGGTGATGTGATGGATACACAGGTGGACAGGTGACACAGCTTTGATACATGTTCTGTAAATGTAATGAGTTGTGCACCTGTGTGTCCACATGACCAGGAGAGATTTTTATCTGATAGAGTTCCTGAATGACTACAAGCAGGGGCCTGGCTTGCTCATGGCCGAGTGAAGCAACAATCTCGGCTGAGCTCAAGCGGCATCATTACCCCTCTGACTCTTCAAACAGCCATCCAATGCCCAGAACTTTTTGAAGGGACAGGAAATCGTGGACCACGCTACATATATCCCCGTCAGTGGCGGATTAAGAAGACCATGGGCCCTGGGCTGTTACCCAAACTTGGGCCCCCCTTCTCCACCACCACCCTGCCGCGGCGTAACTATTGCTAACACTACCTAAACACTAGTACACAAAGTAGGCACATTATGCACAAAGTACGCACATTATGCACAAAGTACGCACATTATGCACAAAGTACGCACAATATGCACAAAGTACGCACATTATGCACAAAGTACACACAGTACACAAAGTAGGCACATTATGCACAAAGTACGCACATTATGCACAAAGTACACACAGTACACAGAGTACGCACATTATGCACAAAGTACGCACATTATGCACAAAGTACACACAGTACACAAAGTACGCACATTATGCACAAAGTACGCACATTATGCACAAAGTACGCACATTATGCACAAAGTACACAAAGTAGGCACATTATGCACAAAGTATGCACATTATGCACAAAGTACGCACAGTACACAAAGTACCACATTATGCACAAAATACGCACATTATGCACAAAGTACGCACATTATGCACAAAGTAGGCACATTATGCACAAAGTATGCACAGTACACAAAGTACCACATTATGCACAAAGTACGCACATTATGCACAAAGTACGCACAGTACACACATTATGCACAAAGTACGCACAGTACAAAGTACGCACATTATGCACAAAGTACGCACAGTACACAAAGTACACACATTATGCACAAAGTACACAAAGTAGGCGCATTATACACAAAGTATGCATAGTACACAAAGTACACACGAGTATGCACATTATACACAAAGTAGGCACATTATACACAAAGTAGGCACATTATACACGAGTATGCACATTATACACAAAGTACACCTTGTAAACACATGAATATGGACATTAAACACATGAATATGGACATTAAACACATGAATATGGACATTAAACACACATGCACTTACCTTTTATGTCTTCACTGCAGCTCTTCTCCTGCTCACAGCACAGAGCCCGCCGACAGTCTCCTCTCCCCCATGTCCCGACAGCTAGCAGCAGAGGAGAGATGTTTAGAGCAGGGAAGGGGGGCTGGAGGAGGAGCTTCTAAAGCAGCACAGACCACGGCTGCTAAGTAGAAGCAAAGCTTCCCTCGCCTGACAGGTGCGGTCCTGGCACCGGGGTTCCCTCCGGTGCTAGCGACGCCACTGGGCATGAGGGGGTTCGGGCGGTCATAGGCCCCCTGGGAGCCTTGGGCCCCCTGGCAGCCTTGGGCCCCGGGCGACCGCCCGAAACGCCCTAATGATAATCCGCCACTGATCCCCGTTGGCGGCAGATACTGGCAACATCCCACAGTATTTCAGCCTGCTGCCAGCAACAATTCCAAGATGGAGGTGCGTGCATCCCCGCCACTCTCCTGCAGCCCACACTGTGCTCCCTCAATGGCCGCAGTCTCCAGTGGATTCTGATGAGGACTGTTGGACCTGAAATCCCATCTCAAATCACTTTCCACAAAAGGGAACATAGAGAGTAAGGTCAAACATTTAGAGGCCTCTTACAAGAAGTAGATAGACTCTGTCAAGATTGATATGAGACAACTAGGCCACATAGCTGCTGATGTTGAATCTGCTTATAAGGCTTTACTTAATCAACTAGAGGAATAGTATTTAGTTATCCAGTCCTACTCTGTTAAATCTGAGAATCTCACGTAAATATTAGGATAAGGGGTCTGTCTGAGTCTGTGCTTTCTAAAGGTTTGTATTCTTTCTCCCAAAAACTTTTTCTGGACTTGCTTTATGACCCCAATCTCCCCCAATTCAGCTAGACAGGATCCACAGCACTCTTGGGCCTAAACCTTGAGATAACCAAACACCCCGATCTAGTCTGCAGAGTCAATTTTTACAAGATGAAAGAGCATCTTATGGCTGCGACTATGCAAAAGGGCCACATCACATTTCTGGACTCTCAAATAGTGTTTCTGTTGTATCTGGCTAGACGTACTCTGCTGCTAAGGAAAACCCTTAAACTGCTACTAGGGGTAGTTATCTCCAGAAACATTCCATACCTTCAAGCCATCAAGGCAAGATGGTGATTTTCCATGACTTTGGAGCTCATGTATTTGCATTATGTCGCAGCAAATCTCCCTGTTTACACAAGGGGGTGTGCTGCCGACTAGCGATAATTTTTTTTAGCTGCATAAAAGGTGCGATAATCTAATGAACAAGCATTTCCCCGTTCATCGGCTGATCACTGACCTATTTACGCAGGGCAATGATCAGGAATGAGCATTAATATAAACGCTAGTCTGCCTGATCAATGGCCCACTTAAAAGGGCCTTAACAAAGACAAGTTCTCTATCATCCATATGATAAAGGCGTTTGGATTGTACTATGGCAGGAGACTCAATTCAAATCTGGTAAAATTACTGCCTTCGAGACACTAGATAGTTTCATGGTCCAAGCCCGACTTCGATGACCAAGGGGGTTCTTATAGCGATCCAGCATTCGTTCACTCCGGAAGTCTTGGAATTGTATTTTGACCACGATGGTCGCTTTTCATGCTGAATATTTTCTTTGCTTCTAAAGATTATAGTGTAGTTAATGTGTTTTTTCCTAAGCAAGGTCAAGTGAGCTTTGCTGTTGACTTCTTTTGAGGCTTTGCTGACTCCTCCCAGATAATTCTCAATAACAATTTCAATTGGGCTTGGAACATTTCCTTAGACTATATGTCTGGTAAGTCATCATTGTCTTTCTCAGTGGTGCATAGACTCAGGAAGTAATTTCACCAATGTCACCTAGTGGATGCGTGACGCATCCTTCATCTGTCCACCCATGACTATACATATTATTCACATCCCCATACCTCTTACAGTCACATAAACATCATTTTTCTTAGCCATCTTTTATTGACCAACATGTCCCGATCTTCCATTAACCCTATCATATTTGGTTGGACTATGCCCCTGAATTTATTTGATGTTACTTTGTCACAAAACACGGTGGCTGCAATCAAATCGAGTCTACCCTTCAGATGCCAATATAACAATATTAAATACTTTTGGGTTAATTTGACACTAGACTCAAATAATCTATATTTGGCTAATTTCCCTGCCCTTATGTGAACCATAGAGAAAGATCTCGCTATTTGGATACCCCTGGTCTTATCTTAGTTTGGCAAGATGGCAGCTTGTAAAAATGGAAGAACTAACTGCAATTGATATGGACCTTTATGACTCCTATGCAAAAACATAGTACTGTTGGGTCTCTTTTCGCTCCTCGACTGACATGCAATCTTGATTGTTGAATAACTACTACTAGAAGGTTCTTGTGGGATGTCTTCTTGCTTCTATTCTTCCCTCCCCATCCACTTCCCACCCCCTTTTTTCTATTTTTAATTTGATCTTTCTTCTCTTCTCCTTACTGCTCCTGGTTTTTTTTCCGGCAGGTCAGGGCTGTCTCTAACCATGTTTGGAGTCTGCATCAAGGCTATTTTTATTCAGTTATATACAATTTTCCATTTGGACGATTGGTCTACTTATGACTTTAATGTGACATGGTCCCAATGTACCTTTCTTATGTTTGTTGTTATTGATTAAAACTTTTAATAAAAAGCAATTTACCAGAATGACTGCAAGCAAGGATCTTAAAAACCATGAGGTATTATATAGTTACATAGTTACATAGTTAGTACGGCTGAAAAAAGACACATGTCCATCAAGTTCAACCAAGGGAAGGGAAAAGGGAAGGAAAAATTTCTACACATAGGAGCGAATATTTTTTTGTTCTAGGAAATTATCTAACCCTTTTTTAAAGCCATCTACTGTCCCTGCTGTGACCAGCTCCTGCGGTAGGCTATTCCATAAATTCACAGTTCTCACTGTAAAGAAGCCTTGTCGCCTCTGCAGCTTGAACCTTTTTTTCTCCAGACGGAGGGAGTGCCCCCTTGTTTTTTGAGGGGGTTTTACAAGGAACAGGATTTCACCATATTTTTTGTATGTGCCATTAATATATTTATATAAGTTAATCATGTCCCCCCTTAGTCTTCTTTTTTCAAGGCTAAATAGGTTTAATTCTTTCAATCTTTCCTCATAACTTAAATTCTCCATGCCCCTTATTAGCTTCGTTGCTCTTCTTTGTATTTTTTCCAACTCCAGGGCATCCTTTCTATGAACTGGAGCCCAGAACTGAACTGCATATTCTAGATGAGGCCTCACTAATGCTTTGTAAAGTGGCATTATTACATCCCTGTCCCGCGAGTCCATGCCTCTTTTAATACACGACAATATCCTGCTGGCCTTTGAAGCAGCTGATTGACACTGCATGCTGTTATTGAGTTTATGATTTACAAGTACACCCAGATCCTTCTCAACAAGTGAATCCGCCAGTGTAGCGCCCCCTAGGACATATGATGCATGCAGGTTGTTGGTACCAAGATGCATAACTTTACATTTATCTACATTAAACTTCATTTGCCAAGTGGACGCCCAAACACTTAGTTTGTTTAAATCTGCCTGTAATTCATGAACATCTTCCATAGTCTGAACTATATTACATAGCTTGGTGTCATCTGCAAAAATAGAAATAGTGCTATTAATCCCTTCCTCTATATCATTAATAAATAAGTTGAATAATAGTGGTCCCAGCACTGAACCCTGGGGTACACCACTTATAACCGGGGACCATTCAGAGAAGGAATCATTGACCACAACCCTCTGGATACGGTCCTTGAGCCAATTCTCAATCCAATTACAAACTATATTTTCTAAACCTATAGTCCTTAATTTACCCATTAGGCGTCTATGGGGGACAGTGTCAAATGCCTTTGCAAAGTCTAAAAACACTAAATCCACAGCGGCCCCTCTGTCTAGACTTCTGCTCACCTCTTCATAAAAACAGATTAGGTTAGTTTGACAACTTCTGTCCTTAGTAAAACCGTGCTGGCTGTCACTTATAATGCTATTTATTGTCACATAATCCTGTATATAGTCCCTCAATAGCCCCTCAAACATTTTCCCCACGATGGATGTTAAGCTTACTGGTCTATAATTACCCGGGGAAGACCTAGAGCCCTTTTTGAAAATAGGCACCACATTTGCCCTGCGCCAGTCCCTTGGCACTATACCAGTCACTAGAGATTCTCTGAATATTATGAAAAGGGGGACAGAAATAACTGAACTAAGCTCTTTAAGAATTCTAGGGTGTAACCCATCTGGTCCCGGAGCCTTGTGCACATTTATTTTATTTAATTTAGCTTGGACCATCTCTACATTCATCCAATTCAGTATATCAACTGATATATTAACAGCACTGGCACCGGCTACATCAGCTGCTCTTTCTTCTGTTGTATATACAGAGCTAAAGAACCCATTTAGTAACTCTGCCTTCTCTTGATCCCCTGTGATCAACTTGATACAAAATTATACAGTATACAAAGAATAACTGTCTATTGAATCCAGAATACCCTTTTAATATAAATCTAACAGAAGAAAACAAATATCCAGGAAAACTACCTACCAAATAATGTTCTGGTTGGCCAACTCTTTTGACAGTATTTGAACTTGTTAGAACGATGAAACCAATGCAAGTCTTATTTATCAGCATGTGTTTGCTCAGCAGTATTATATTTATATTTAGTTGACTTTTGCTTGGACGATCCCCTGTTGCTAGCCATCAGTATGGCTCATACTGTCCTTACAACATATAATCGACCATTTAAGTCTGTTTTCACACTAGTGATGCAAGAATCTGCTTTACCTTCTTTTTTGTAATCCCAATTTAGAAAGGACCCCAGAAAATGTAACATTTTCTGAAAGTTGTCTGAATTAGTTTGTGGATTTCATTGTTAGGCCCAGTTCATACAGTTTTTTCCACGCTGATTTTGATGCGGAAACCGCACCAAAATTAGCGCCGAAAAATAGCCGAAACTGCCTCCCATCCATTTCAATGGGAGGCAGAGGAGTTTTTTTCCGTGGCGGCTTCTTGTCGCTTGCTGTAAAACAAACCTGGCATGCTCTTTCTTGCCGTGGTTCCGCCATTGACACATTGAAATGAATGGGAGGCAGAGAAAACGCTTTTTAGCAGTGTTATTTTGTACTGAATGGCCATGGGCTAAAAAAGCTGCGAAACTCGCGGCAAGAGATTTCAGGCAGATACAAAACTCAGTGTGAACAAGACCTTTGACTGCTGTATCATCCAATCCTAACTGTGAAAGTTCTCAGCTTAGAATTCATAGTCACATTCTTATGGATCAACTAACCATGACCCAAAGAGAACTGATATATGTGGTCACTCTACAGACTGTTTTACACTATTGCTAGGCTGTGATGAAATGGCTTTGATGGAACTGGAATGTTGAACATTCCTAAGGTATTTATATTTGATGCTATTTGTAGCAGGTACATTTCAAAGAACATTTTAAACCATTAAATGGAAACTACATTTGAAACAACTTATGTTAATCTGATAGTATACCTGATATAGATCAACTTTGTAATTTACTTATTGTTAAAATTAAGTTGTTTTATCCATGCAAAGAATGTGTGAAGTTACTGCCAACAGGTGTATTCCTTCCTGTAATCTGCTGTCTACCCCCTCTCTTCACTGCCTGCCCCTATAAGTCTATGGAGAGAGGAGGGGGAGCAGGAGGTGGCAGAAGAAGCAGAGAGAGAGAGACAAAGTCATGCTGCCTAAAGAAGTCTATTTAGAGATAAGGGGGTACTAAAGGAGGAAGCAGGAGCAGAGAAAGAGAGACACAGACACTTCCCACAAAAGTCTATGGAAAGGGTAGGGGAAGCAGGAGGAGGGAGTAAGAGCAAAGTGAGGAGATACAGTCTGCTGGTAAGAGTTATATGTTCCCCAGTGCTGGATTCTCCGCTACACAGCACATTACTGCTATATGTTGTCCTCCATGCTGCTCCAGCTTCTATATTTGTGTCAGATAGAGATAGGAGAGCAAGGCAAGATGTCCTCTTGTCTATGTATGTAGTGTATTGAACACAATAGCAGTTAGGCTCCACTAGCTCAGAGAAAATAGAGAATTAGAGATAGAGACTACAGAGGGGAAAACTGATAAAAAAAAAAATGAAGAATACAAGTCCTATAATGGCCAGAAATAGTGTTAATCTTCATATACACGCACATATGACATCTTCTTCTGTAAAGTCATCCGAAAGGTTAGGTACGCTTTTTAAAGAGGACGTTTCAAGGGTTTTTGTTTTTTTAACCACATTCCTCTCCTTATTCCCCGCCTCCTCCTAATTCCAGCACTGTAAAAATACAATTATTGCCCCCCCCCATGTCCATCTATGGCCCCCGCTCTATTTGGCGCCTAATATGATAATTTTGAGTAAAGGGACGGAGAGGAGGAGAACTGTCCAATCAGAGCGGACAGCCTCACAGCGATGCAGAAGACCTGCTGATTTTTCTGCATCACGTGAGGCGGTCTGGTCTGATTTTTACAGCGCTGGAATAAAGAGGAGTCGGGGAATAAGGGGAGGAATGTGTTTTAAAAAAGAAACTCATAACAGGTCCTCTTTAAGAATTTTATTCTGGTGAAAATAAATCGTGCCATTCGGAATTTGCCTTCTGACAACAAAAAATTTGGTCTTTTTGGCTCCAATAAACAAGATTTCAGAGCTTTTTCACATAGAAAAAAAATGGCTACTAAATATTGGGCCTTGGGCTATTTTCTTTAGATTTTCAAAAAGGAACAAAATATGGCAGCAATTGCAGATCCTATACTGTCACTTATTTATCTTGGAAGTTTAAATCTGCTGGGTTATATATCGATAATTTGCTTGCTCGAATATTGTTGTATTACGTGGCACAGTGTTTCTCAAAATTCCTAAGCCAAGTACTCCATATTTAAATAAACTAGTTCAAAGTACCCCCATGTCTATAATCATACACTGTGATGAGGTTTTATATATATATATATATATATATATATATATATATATATATATATATATATATATATATATATATATATACATATATATATATATAAGTTTGAAATTATCTTTAAAACTTTGGAAACCAAACATTTATGCTTCATTATTTACTTATTCTTAGATTTTAAAAAAAAGTGCAGAAAAATGAGTTCTATTGTTTATTCTTGTATTCATACATATGTAGTTTAGCTTTTCATGAACTGTGTACTGTTGAACTAATTATAAAAAGACCAACAAGATTACTTTCGGAAGCTAAAAGTTTTACAAGACTATATAATTAGGGACTTCTCTATTTTAGAATTTGCAATTTATGTAAATGACATGTAATTGCAGCTAGGAATAAGCGTAATTTTATCAACTCTGGTTCACTCTAAAGAATGAATAAAAATCTAACATGGATTCATAAGTAAGGTCACTGTAATGTTTCTTTTTCTCAAGTCCAAAATTATACCTAAGACATCATTGAAATTTTCAGAATGGTCTGTTATGAAATACTGAGTAGATTATACTGGTTAGATTCACCCCGGCATTGGGGGGCAATTTATTAAAACTGATGTTTCATAATCCAATCTTAATCTAAAATTGGAGTAAATTGCACCTAATTTATTAAGAGGCCCATACCTCTTAATAAATTAGGCACATCTCTGGCCGTTCAGACGCTAAAAAATCAAATCTACCCTAGCTATGAACTGGAGTAGATTGCGCTATAACATACGCAAATTTTATGGAGTAAATTCTAGTAAGTTTATCGCCTCTCCCACTTGTTTTTTTTCTCAAATTGTGACTTTCCTACTCCACAAAACTGGCATATAGGGCTTAATATATTTCCCTCAATGTGTTTGAAGCTATAATATTTTCTTCTATGAGTTGCTTATACTGAATATTTCCTCTAAAATTTCCTATAAAATTGGGAAAATTACCAAATTAAAAAGTCTGTACAACCCATATACCGATCATTACTTATAAAATGTTAATTTAAAATGATGTTACATATAGAATTACCAGAAAACTGTACTAATAGATGCAGAGTAATAAAACAAAAGAAAACCTTGAGAGAGGTTGAACTTGATGGACCAGTGCCTTTTTTCGAGCTATGTACGTATGTAACCTATTAAGGATGTGGCCTATCTTAGGCCTTCAGGACACAGGGATTTTTTCATTGTCGCATTCCAAGAGCTGTAACTTTTTTATCTTCCCGTTGATGTAACTGTATGTGGGCTTATTTTTTACAGAACGAGTTATATTTTTTAACGGCACCATTTTGGGGTATATATACACTACCGTTCAAAAGTTTACGGTCACTTAGAAATTTCCTTATTTTTGAAAGAAAAGCACAGTTTTTTTCAATGAAGATAACATTAAATTAATCAGAAATACACTCTATACATTGTTAATGTGCTAAATGACTATTCTAGCGGCAAACATCTGGTTTTTAATGCAATATCTACATAGGTGTATAGAGGCCCATTTCCAGCAACCATCACTCCAGTGTTCTAATGGTACATTGTGTTTGCTAACTGTGTTAGAAGGCTAATGGATGATTAGAAAACACTTGAAAACCCTTGTGCAATTATGTTAGCACCGCTGTAAACAGTTTTTCTGTTTAGAGGAGCTATAAAACTGACCTTCCTTTGAGCTAGTTGAGAATCTGGAGCATTACATTTGTGGGTTCGATTAAACTCTCAAAATGGCTAGAAAAAGAGAGTTTTTCTGTGAAACTCGACAGTCTATTCTTGTTCTTAGAAATGAAGGCTATTCCATGCGAGAAATTGCCAAGAAACTGAAGATTTCCTACAACGGTGTGTACTACTCCCTTCAGAGGAAAGCACAACCAGGCTCTAACCAGAGTAGAAAGAGAAGTGGGAGGCCCCGCTGCACAACTGAGCAACAAGACAAGTACATTAGAGTCTCTCATTTGAGAAATAGACGCCTCACAGGTCCTCAACTGGCAGCTTCATTAAATAGTACCCGCAAAACGCCAGTGTCAACGTCTACAGTGAAGAGGCGACTCCGGGATGCTGGCCTTCAGAGCAGAGTGGCAAAGAAAAAGCCATATCTGAGACTGGCTAATAAAAGGAAAAGATTAATATGGGCAAAAGCACACAGACATTGGACAGAGGAAGATTGGAAAAAAGTGTTATGGACAGACGAATCGAAGTTTGAGGTGTTTGGATGACACAGAAGAACATTTGTGAGACGCAGAACAACTGAAAAGATGCTTGAAGAGTGCCTGACACCATCTGTCAAGCATGGTGGAGGTAATGTGATGGTCTGGGGTTGCTGTGGTGCTGGTAAAGTGGGAGATTTGTACAAGGTAAAAGGGATTTTGAATAAGGAAGGCTATCACTCCATTTTGCAACGCCATGCTATACCCTGTGGACAGCGCTTGATTGGAGCCAATTTCATCCTACAACAGGACAATGACCCAAAGCACACCTCCAAATTATGCAAGAACTATTTAGGGAAGAAGCAGGCAGCTGGTATTCTATCTGTAATGGAGTGGCCAGCGCGGTCACCAGATCTCAACCCCATAGAGCTGTTGTGGGGGCAGCTTGACCGTATGGTACGCAAGAAGTGCCCATCAAGCCAATCCAACTTGTCGGAGGGGCTTCTGGAAGCATGGGGTGAAATTTCTCCCGATTACCTGAGCGAATTAACAGCTAGAATGCCAAAGGTCTGCAATGCTGTAATTGATGCAAATGGAGCATTCTTTCACGAAACCAAAGTTTGAAGGAGAAAATTATTATTTCAAATAAAAATCATTATTTCTAACCTTGTCAATGTCTTGACTATATTTTCTAGTCATTTTGCAACTCATTTGATAAATATAAGTGTGAGTTTTCATGGAAAACACAAAATTGTCTGGGTGACCCCAAACTTTTGAACGGTTGTGTATATTATTGTTTAAATGGGTTATCCATTTTTTTTTTATAATTGATGGCCTATTCCTTAATCAGTATGTCCACACCGATGCTCATGCGAGCGTTGCAGCCCCTTCATTGTTTTCATGGTGTCCTTCTTGGTTGTACATTTGTGGTTCAAGGTATTTAACCATTGTCCCATTTAAGTGAATAAGCCAGTGGTGCAATACCGGGCACAGCTGCTACAAATGTAACGGCGCGTGCAAAGTGCGAACGAGGATACCATGTAAACAATGAAGAAGTTGCGGCACTGGTACCAACAGCACGGCCCCTTCAAATGACTGATTAACAGAGGTGCCAAGAGTCGGACCCCCATCCATCTCATATTGATGGACTATCCTAAGAATAAGCCATCAATTTTGAAAAGCCAGATAACCTCTTTAACTTTTATTCCTTTCTGTTGGAGGTGTGAGGAAAAAGAGTAAATTCCGCCACTGTTTTTGACGTTTTTTGTTTACACCATGTGCTGTAGGTGTAAACAATATGTTAACTTCCTTTTACTGGCCGATACGATTGTGAAAACACCAAATATGTGTATTTTTGTATGTTTAAGTACTTTTGCACAAAAAAAAATGTTTTATAAAAAAAAAATGTGTCGCTGCATAACTTTTTTATTTTTCCACCAATATACCTGAATGAAGGCTTGTTTTTTGCGTAATGAGTTGACTTTTATAAAAAAAAAAATATTGGGAAATGGAAAAATAAGGTAAATACAACATACGTTTTACGACATTCCCCATGCTGTATAAATTAAGCGTTATCTTTATTCTATGGGTCATTTAAAAATGTTTATACCTTATGTTTAAGTTCTTTATTATTTACTATTTTACTGAATAAAATAATTTTTTATAAAAAAGGGGTTATTGTATTTTTACATTTTGGACATTTGGATTTTCTTTTCTTTTTTTTTTATATGGTATTTTACTTTTTAATTAGTCCCACTATTAAGTATATATGATATGATATGCTGACAGTTGTATTGCCTGTCAGCATATAACTGACACGCAATCTATAAGGCCATGCCTCTGGTATGGCCTGTTAGGGTATGTTCACACGCTGAGAGGCAGTTACGTGTGAAAAGACAGACTGTTAACAGCTGCCTCGTTTCACACGTAAAAGCTCCTCCTCGTAATTTACGAGGCGTCTGAGACGCTCGTAAACCTTGAGCCGTGCTTCATTGATTTCAATGAAGAACGGCTCAAATTACGTGGCAAAGAAGTGCCCTGCACTTCTTTGCCGAGGCAGTAAATTTACGGGTCGTCGTTTGACAGCTGTCAAACGACGACTCGTAAATAACAGGTCGTCTGCACAGTACGTCGGCAAACCCATTCAAATGAATGGGCAGATGTTTGCCGACGTATTGCAGCCCTATTTTCAGACGTAAAACGAGGCATAATACGCCTCGTATACGTCTGAAATTTGGCCGTGTGAACATACCCTAAGGGTATGTTCACACGTAGTCAACCAAAACGTCTGAAAATCCAGAGCTGTTTTCAAGGGAAAACAGACCCTGCTTTTCAGACGTTTTTTACCAACTCGCATTTTTACCAACTCATTTTTTTACCAACTCGTTTTTGGAGCTGTTTTCATTGGAGTCTATGAGAAAACAGCTCCAAAAACGTCTGAAAGAAGTGTCCTGCACTTCTTTTGACGAGGCTGTATTTTTACGAGTCGTCGTTTGACAGCTGTCAAACGACGACGCGTAAATAACAGGTCGTCTGCACAGTACGTCGGCAAACCCATTCAAATGAATGGGCAGATGTTTGCCGACGTATTGTAGCCATATTTTCAGACGTAAAACGAGGCATAATACGCCTCGTATACGTCTGAAATTTGGCCGTGTGAACATACCCTAAAGCACATAGTTATGGCAGATCTGGGGGCCTTTGTTAGGCCCCCGGCTGCCATAGTACAATAGCTGAGTCCCTCTATCAAACTCATTAGGTGTAGCAGTCACTTTAGACTTATCTCCGATCCCAGGCGTTAGAGTAGAATGTCGGCTGTGTAATACAGCCTTCACCCTCAAATGATGGTGTGGGCACAGAGTTAGCACCATCACTGCACCATAATAGTACTGAGCTGCGACTTACTATTTCAGCACAGGGCAGGAAGGGGTTAAATTTAATACACTAATTCATTGCCTGCTCATCATTTTGTGTTGCTTCTTGACAACAAATCATAAACTTCTGCCATGCCATAAGCACCAGGAGAGCTTGTCCTGCTCCTGATATAAATATGGGATGGTGTACATGGCAGATGATTTTTGAAACATTTGTCATAACAATGGCAGCAAGAAACAGAACAGTTGTCCATGACATAACAGTTTTTTCTGTAATGACTATGGCTAGCTTTATAAAGACAAATGACTGCAGACTACAAGTAGAATAAAACTGAATCCTATGACAAAGCTTCTGGTCCTCAGTTTCCAACCGTCAGAGTTGTCATAGGAAACATTGATGTTCATCAAAACCTGTTATGTTCATTCTTATCAAATCTGACAGAATCTATGACAAAAGCTCAGAATGAAACCTCCGATGTACGTGTGAACAAAGCCTAACACACAGGATATCGGCACATAAGCAAAATAACTATATACAGTGATATTTTTTCATTTTGTTCTGCCTCTTTGTTTTCTGTTCTCTGTCTTTAGCTAGTTGGTAGTTTATTATGCTTTTGTGACATTTAATACAAACAAATATATAAAAATATTCCGTTTTACTACTTAAGGTTTGTAAACCTTTTAGCATCTTCATTATATATAGATTTTTTTCATCTACATAGACAGGCAAGGAACAAGATTCAACACTTGAGATGCAATTACGCGGTCACTAGTAAGATAAAAACATTGAATGTTATTAAGAACGTAGAAATATGTATGTAAAATATGTAAATAATGAGAAAGGTCAAACAATACGGGATTTTCTATATGTAATATTGGATATACATAAAGTAATTATTGCTATGAAGTTTCACACGGATATCTCCCTTGGAATATAGTTTGTTTAAAAAAAAACGAATGTCTTAATATATCTAATATTTCATGCACAGGCTTTCACTTATCATTTACTGCATTGATATCAATTCAATAAAAATCCTTACAGTATAAAAAGATGGAGGGGACAGCAGGGTCTGTGCATTTTTTTAAAAGCTTGGGTGACCTAGTAAATGAGCATTAACACAAAAAGAGGCTGCCTGCAAACAGCAAAGCCCAATTTCCCAGCCACCACTAATATATAAAAGTAAATATAAACTTTATTAGCTACGTATAGCTGGACAGACCACAATAAATGATTTAAAATTGTCACTAGCCGAGATCGGACACACACATGTGTTACCTGATTAGGCAGGCACATATAGTATATGACGTAGGAATGTATCTTCCCTAGCCAGTTAATATTGTTTAAGTAACTAGTAGGTAACAGTAAGTCCGGTCAGCGGCAGTGTTTAAAATATTAGCAGCCCCCCCGACATGTTTCGCTACTAAGTAGCGTCCTCAGGGGTACACGGGGCTAATGGCGGCGCGGAATGAAAGAGATCCTAATATAGACACGTCAGATGACGCATCTAAAGGTGTGTCGGGCCAGATAGCCTATGGCAATGAGGGAGACACAAAGGCCCCTCAGCTGTGTTTAGCCGACGAATGAACAATAAGATAAGGTAATCCAATCAGAAACAGGAAGCGACGCATGCGCATAGAGATGAAAAAAGGACTTAGTGCATTCAACCTAGCTCAAACCGTGACTCTCCGAGTGAGTCACCAGCGCATGCGCAAATGAACAAAATAGCGACATAGTGCCAGAGAGGTTCACTCTGGTTGCCGATGATTTAACATCATGTGCAATGGTACCACTTGCCATCATCGTCATACTGACGACGCTTAGCAAGTATGCATCCACCAATTTAGCCGGTACTGGGGGTAACAGGGCAGAAGGGAGCCCATAATCACATAAGGACAAATATTAGATGATTGAGCTAGCGCCGATATATACTGCCGGGGTCAGATGATAAACCAATAGGGAGGGAACCTCTCAGTGTCCCGTCCCCATATAACCCCAAGTGTATATTTGACAATCGGCTGCTGTACCGCAATTGAGGTCACAGACTAGGTCCATAAGCCAAAGGTTACTGAGTCTGATTATTACCAAAAATAGGACACATGCGCACCAATGTAAGTTAAACACAAGGGGTGACATCCCCTATGCAAAACACATTGGATAGCATAATAGTTCCCTATAAAAAAGGGCTGTCATTCACGACCGAAAAGTACCTCAGAGATCCCCACTTGGGGATGTGCCATACTTCCGAGAGCCATCACAGGATCAATTAATATGTGTATAATGTGTCAGTGACATTAAACCGCCACCATCATGTGGTCAAAACCATAATAAATATAAGTACGCCGATTAGTCTAACCACTTGATTACAAATGGTTATCATATTATTTGGGAGAGTTCTCCACGTTAATGTAAAGAACTCAATAAATGGCAAGAACTCAATAAATGGCAGACAAGTAATATTCAAATTATCAGTAGTTTTTATATGTATATATGCAATTCTACAGAAGTCCAATAATGTGGACAAAAACAACAACGAGAAAGAATTCTCAATGTCCAACTGTAGAGTCAAAGCAACGCACTGAAGGTAAAACCCTCGTTCAGACCCAAGGGAGACATGGTATTAAGTCGATGGATCCACCTCGCTTCCTCCTGCAAGAGTTTACGATCCAGATTGCCCGCTCTGGGACCCATTTTAATTTGGGTAATACCCCAGAATTTAAGTAACTTAGGGTTACCTCCATGAAATTTTATAATGTGTCTAGAAAGAGCGGTATCCTCATTGCAGGTCACCGCACTCATGTGTCTAGACACACGTCTTCTCAGCTCCTGAATGGTTTTACCCACATATAACTTAGGGCAGGGACACTTAGCAATATAAACCACCCCACTGCTCTGGCAGTTCAAAAATTGTTCGATTCGATACAGCCTGCCGTCGACAGGATTGGAAAAGTTTTTAACAGTCGGCATTAGGGGGCAGAAAGAACATCTGCCACACGGGTGAAAACCCTTTAATGGTGATTTGAGCCATGTCGAAGGAGTGTTGGATTGTCTAGAGTAATGGCTATGTACCAAGAATTCCCGTAGGTTCCTACCCCTACGGTAAGTAACGCTCGGATTAGCCATCACTGCATCCCTGAGATCAGGGTCAGCCGTAAGGATAGCCCAGTGTCTTTGTAGGATTTGGACAACCTGAGGGGAACAGGCGTCAAAGGTGCCAATGCACCGAATGACTCCGGGTGACCCTGCTTTAGTAATTTTGCTTCCTCTATTTGACAATAGATCACCCCTCTCAGAGGCCCTTGCTCTAGCATATGCCCTATGTAGCCACTTTTTCGGGTAGCCACGCGCTGTAAACTTGTTAAAAAGACCGTCGCATTCAGTTTGAAAGGCTAACTCACTCGAACAGTTACGTCTGGCCCTCAAATACTGGCCAATGGGTATACCCTTCTTAAGGGCAGAAGGGTGATGGCTCTGCCAATGCAGAAGGCTATTGGTCGCAGTAGCCTTACGGAAAATATCCGTTTGGACACCGCCATCAGGATACAAGGATATCTTGAGATCAAGAAAATTAATGGTATGATCATGAATCTCATACGTAAATTTCATGCCAATATAGTTGGCATTGAGCATAGACATGAAGTCACGAAAAGTGTTGACATCCCCATCCCAGAGGATGAGAATGTCATCAATATATCTCCCCCAGAATGAGATGTGTGAAGTGAAGGAGGAGAAATTATCAGAAAAAACAATGGTGTCTTCCCACCACCCTAAGAAAAGGTTTGCATAAGTAGGTGCACAGACCGTGCCCATAGCCGTGCCTTTTGTTTGGTGATAATATTTATGATCAAAAATAAAGTAATTGTGAGTGAGTAAAAAACGTAAAAGTGACAGAAGAAAATCATTGTGACGTTGGAATTGAATGCCTTTAGTGTTCAGGAAGTGTTTAACAGCAGTGAGTCCTAAATCGTGCTGAATATTAGTGTAAAGTGACTCCACGTCTATGCTCGCTATCATTGTGGTAGGGGTTACATTGATCTCATGGATCCTGGTGACGGTGTCCTTGGTGTCCCTAAGATAGGAATATTTGTCCTTATGTGATTATGGGCTCCCTTCTGCCCTGTTACCCCCAGTACCGGCTAAATTGGTGGATGCATACTTGCTAAGCGTCGTCAGTATGACGATGATGGCAAGTGGTACCATTGCACATGATGTTAAATCATCGGCAGCCAGAGTGAACCTCTCTGGCACTATGTCGCTATTTTGTTCATTTGCGCATGCGCTGGTGACTCACTCGGAGAGTCACGGTTTGAGCTAGGTTGAATGCACTAAGTCCTTTTCTCATCTCTATGCGCATGCGTCGCTTCCTGTTTCTGATTGGATTACCTTATCTTATTGTTCATTCGTCGGCTAAACACAGCTGAGGGGCCTTTGTGTCTCCCTCATTGCCATAGGCTATCTGGCCCGACACACCTTTAGATGCGTCATCTGACGTGTCTATATTAGGATCTCTTTCATTCCGTGCCGCCATTAGCCCCGTGTACCCCTGAGGACGCTACTTAGTAGCGAAACATGTCGGGGGGGCTGCTAATATTTTAAACACTGCCGCTGACCGGACTTACTGTTACCTACTAGTTACTTAAACAATCTTAACTGGCTAGGGAAGATACATTCCTACGTCATATACAATATGTGCCTGCCTAATCAGGTAACACATGTGTGTGTCCGATCTCGGCTAGTGACAATTTTAAATCATTTATTGTGGTCTGTCCAGCTATACGTAGCTAATAAAGTTTATATTTACTTTTATATATTAGTGGTGGCTGGGAAATTGGGCTTGGCTGTTTGCAGGCAGCCTCTTTTTGTGTTAATGTATATTGTGCCCGCCAGCTACCAAGGGTCATATTCGTGTTTGTTCTATAATGCTGCTGGGTTAATTACCCTTTCTGCCTGACCCTGTTCCTACCAGGAACGTCTTATTTATCCAGTTACTAATTCAATTGGCATGGCAGGTTTTTTATCTAGAAAGCCAGACCTGGAGACTTTATCCGCTGATGCGGCATTTGTCTTCTCCGTAGGTAATATTCCCCTACATCAATTTGACGTTCAGACAGCATTTAGGGACCTCCAAAAAACTTACCAGAAATACATTAGATCTTGTTGGGAAGTTGCGAGTTTGGAAACTTACTTGCAACAAAAAATCATATATAGAGGCTTGAGGATTAATATCACACCAAACTCCTATAGAGATAACACAGCCTTTGTCAAGGGCTGGGAAGAACTCCTCACTGACAGTTCTATGCGCTTGCTCCAGTATCTACTGGATTTTGAAAAACAGAACTATAGCACTGTCAGTGCTCAACTTGAAAAGGAGATTGTTGACATACAAGCTTTCAGCTCATGCCCCGAATTTGGGACTTCTGAAATTAAGTTACAGAAAAACATAGAAAAATTGCAGGGAGAAATAAAGGAACGGAAACACCGTAAATACATTCGTGATCGGAGAGACTTTGATCTTGGACAAGTTTATACTTACAAAACTAATTCATACTCCAAACCTAAACGTAATACAGTGTTCACTGATTTTTCTGAGTCGGACACTTCGGGTACGGAGGAATTTAGAAATAGTGCCGACAACCTCAGACTTGGTACTAAACGAAAGATCAAAAATAGCAGACCAAGTTTCTCCAAGAGAACTCCGACTGTATCTAGACAATTTACAACTAACGTTCCTAACCGTACCACAACATGTCCCTCCAGTACATCAAGTTCCTCCTTTGTCTCATCTATGCCGGTTCCTTCATCTATGATAAACTCTGTGAACACACCGTCCACTCCTCATTCCTCTCGTGCCAATCCAAGCCTATATGGAGGGGACAACACAATCAAACAATCTACTGGTCCCCTCACTACTTTTCCTTTTTTAGGCCCACCCAGTCTAAACTGGGGGATAAAACCGTAACATCTAACATACAGGCAGTAAGGGATGATGAGATGCAAATAATAAATTTATCCTCATGTCAACTTAACTCTCACCAATTAACTCTACTTAAAAAGGGCCTATCATACACTCCTACTCCATCTTATGATGAATTTGTATGGGTTAAGGATATTAACCTTTTTGCACGAAAACTGGCCCTACATAAGTACTTCAAGGGGAATATATCTGAGAAAACCTCTCAGGATCATATAGAATCTAACACCTTGAGGGATCTTGAGAGTTTGCTCCATGAGAGTGAATTTGGTGTTGTGGATGCTGTTGGACCACTTTCGACTCTACGTCCCAAGTCCAAGCTCACACCTCCATTCTCACAATATAGCCATATTGATACCTTTGTCAGGATGGTGTGCAATGACATTAAAAAACTTAAAACCAAGAAATCTAGTACCTTTGGTAATCTCAATAACGATGAGAGACAGGCATTGGACACTTTGTGCAGAGATGACAATTTAGTCCTCAAACCCTCTGACAAGGGGGGCAATATTGTGATCATGAGCCATGCTGACTATGTCAGCATGGTTCATAGGCTACTTGATGACAATACCACCTATGTCACTCTGGATGTGAATCCTGCGGTTAAATATCTTGCCGAATTATATACCCTCCTTAATGTTGCTAGGAACGAGAATCTCATCACTACTGATGAATTCAAGTGCCTTTATAACTCCACCCCCACCTTGGAGACCTTTTATGCGTTGCCAAAGGTTCACAAAGCAACTTCTCCTCTCCCTAGTAGACCCATCGTGTCGGGTAATGACAGCCTGACACAGGGCATTAGTCTCTATGTCAATGAGATGTTAACACCATTTGTTTCCTCCTTGTCCTCCTATCTTAGGGACACCAAGGACACCGTCACCAGGATCCATGAGATCAATGTAACCCCTACCACAATGATAGCGAGCATAGACGTGGAGTCGCTTTACACTAATATTCAGCACGATTTAGGACTCACTGCTGTTAAACACTTCCTGAACACTAAAGGCATTCAATTCCAACGTCACAATGATTTTGTTCTGTCACTTTTACGTTTTTTACTCACTCACAATTACTTTATTTTTGATCATAAATATTATTACCAAACAAAAGGCACGGCTATGGGCACGGTCTGTGCACCTACTTATGCGAACCTTTTCTTAGGGTGGTGGGAAGACACCATTGTTTTTTCTGATAATTTCTCCTCCTTCACTTCACACATCTCATTCTGGGGGAGATATATTGATGACATTCTCATCCTCTGGGATGGGGATGTCAACACTTTTCGTGACTTCATGTCTATGCTCAATGCCAACTATATTGGCATGAAATTTACGTATGAGATTCATGATCATACCATTAATTTTCTTGATCTCAAGATATCCTTGGATCCTGATGGCGGTGTCCAAACGGATATTTTCCGTAAGGCTACTGCGACCAATAGCCTTCTGCATTGGCAGAGCCATCACCCTTCTGCCCTTAAGAAGGGTATACCCATTGGCCAGTATTTGAGGGCCAGACGTAACTGTTCGAGTGAGTTAGCCTTTCAAACTGAATGCGACGGTCTTTTTAACAAGTTTACAGCGCGTGGCTACCCGAAAAAGTGGCTACATAGGGCATATGCTAGAGCAAGGGCCTCTGAGAGGGGTGATCTATTGTCAAATAGAGGAAGCAAAATTACTAAAGCAGGGTCACCCGGAGTCATTCGGTGCATTGGCACCTTTGACGCCTGTTCCCCTCAGGTTGTCCAAATCCTACAAAGACACTGGGCTATCCTCACGGCTGACCCTGATCTCAGGGATGCAGTAATGGCTAATCCGAGCGTTACTTACCGTAGGGGTAGGAACCTACGGGAATTCTTGGTACATAGCCATTACTCTAGACAATCCAACACTCCTTCGACATGGCTCAAATCACCATTAAAGGGTTTTCACCCGTGTGGCAGATGTTCTTTCTGCCCCCTAATGCCGACTGTTAAAAACGTTTCCAATCCTGTCGACGGCAGGCTGTATCGAATCGAACAATTTTTGAACTGCCAGAGCAGTGGGGTGGTTTATATTGCTAAGTGTCCCTGCCCTAAGTTATATGTGGGTAAAACCATTCAGGAGCTGAGAAGACGTGTGTCTAGACACATGAGTGCGGTGACCTGCAATGAGGATACCGCTCTTTCTAGACACATTGTAAAATTTCATGGAGGTAACCCTAAGTTACTTAAATTCTGGGGTATTACCCAAATTAAAATGGGTCCCAGAGCGGGCAATCTGGATCGTAAACTCTTGCAGGAGGAAGCGAGGTGGATCCATCGACTTAATACCATGTCTCCCTTGGGTCTGAACGAGGGTTTTACCTTCAGTGCGTTTCTTTGACTCTACAGTTGGACATTGAGAATTCTTTCTCGTTGTTGTTTTTGTCCACATTATTGGACTTCTGTAGAATTGCATATATACATATAAAAACTACTGATAATTTGAATATTACTTGTCTGCCATTTATTGAGTTCTTGCCATTTATTGAGTTCTTTACATTAACGTGGAGAACTCTCCCAAATAATATGATAACCATTTGTAATCAAGTGGTTAGACTAATCGGCGTACTTATATTTATTATGGTTTTGACCACATGATGGTGGCGGTTTAAAGGGAATGTGTTGCCAGAAAAACATGTTTTTTTTAAAAAAATTAAACATTTAGTGTGTGGGTGATTAAACATTGTTCAAATTTTTTTTATTTTTTTCACGAGTCAGGAAATATTATAAATTAATTCTAAATTTATAATACTACCCATTTTTGGTCACTAGATGGAGCTATTCCCAAAATTGCAGCAGTGCAACATAGGGTTAAAAGCCCTCGCTCTAGTGAGCTCTCAGCATCCCCCCTCCTTTATCCTGGCTAGTGCCGGGATAAACGAGGGGTTTGAACGGTGTAACCTCCTACACTGTGTGTCGCCATTTTTTGAGCTAACACACAGTGTAGTAGGTTTACATACAGTAGTAAACACACACAAACACGAACATACATTGAAATCTCTTACCTGCTCCTGCCGCCGCGGCTCCCTCCGGCCCGTCCGCTCCGTTTGCTGCCGCTGGTCCAAGTGCACAAATCCGGAAGCCGCGACCGGAAGTAGTAATATTACTGTCCGGCCGCGACTTCCGGTCCACAGGAAAATGGCGCCGGACGGCGCCAATTTCGAATTGGACTGTGTGGGAGCGGCGCATGCGCAGTTCCCACACAGACGCCGTACACGGAAGTCAATGGGACGGGAGCCGTTCGCAGTCCCTATTGGACTGTGGCTGCCGTATTCCATGTCTGTATGTGTCGTTAATCGACACAGACAGAAATGGAAAAAAAATGGCAGCCCCCATAGGGAAGAAAAAGTGTAAAAATAAGAAAAAGTAAAACACAAACACACAAATGAATATAAACGTTTTTAATAAAGCACTAACATCTTTAACATATAAAAAAATAATTTGTGATGACACTGTTCCTTTAATGTCACTGACACATTATACACATATTAATTGATCCTGTGATGGCTCTCGGAAGTATGGCACATCCCCAAGTGGGGATCTCTGAGGTACTTTTCGGTCGTGAATGACAGCCCTTTTTTATAGGGAACTATTATGCTATCCAATGTGTTTTGCATAGGGGATGTCACCCCTTGTGTTTAACTTACATTGGTGCGCATGTGTCCTATTTTTGGTAATAATCAGACTCAGTAACCTTTGGCTTATGGACCTAGTCTGTGACCTCAATTGCGGTACAGCAGCCGATTGTCAAATATACACTTGGGGTTATATGGGGACGGGACACTGAGAGGTTCCCTCCCTATTGGTTTATCATCTGACCCCGGCAGTATATATCGGCGCTTGCTCAATCATCTAATATTTGTCCTTATGTGATTATGGGCTCCCTTCTGCCCTGTTACCCCCAGTACCGGCTAAATTGGTGGATGCATACTTGCTAAGCGTCGTCAGTATGACGATGATGGCAAGTGGTACCATTGCACATGATGTTAAATCATCGGCAGCCAGAGTGAACCTCTCTGGCACTATGTCGCTATTTTGTTCATTTGCGCATGCGCTGGTGACTCACTCGGAGAGTCACGGTTTGAGCTAGGTTGAATGCACTAAGTCCTTTTTTCATCTCTATGCGCATGCGTCGCTTCCTGTTTCTGATTGGATTACCTTATCTTATTGTTCATTCGTCGGCTAAACACAGCTGAGGGGCCTTTGTGTCTCCCTCATTGCCATAGGCTATCTGGCCCGACACACCTTTAGATGCGTCATCTGACGTGTCTATATTAGGATCTCTTTCATTCCGCGCCGCCATTAGCCCCGTGTACCCCTGAGGACGCTACTTAGTAGCGAAACATGTCGGGGGGGCTGCTAATATTTTAAACACTGCCGCTGACCGGACTTACTGTTACCTACTAGTTACTTAAACAATCTTAACTGGCTAGGGAAGATACATTCCTACGTCATATACAATATGTGCCTGCCTAATCAGGTAACACATGTGTGTGTCCGATCTCGGCTAGTGACAATTTTAAATCATTTATTGTGGTCTGTCCAGCTATACGTAGCTAATAAAGTTTATATTTACTTTTATATATTAGTGGTGGCTGGGAAATTGGGCTTGGCTGTTTGCAGGCAGCCTCTTTTTGTGTTAATGTATATTGTGCCCGCCAGCTACCAAGGGTCATATTCGTGTTTGACCTAGTAAATGAGAGCTCAATAGCTGCTAAAAATTGCTGCAGTAACTTCCTGGACTGAGCAGCTAGGGGACGAAAAGGCCAGTAGCAGAACTATCCCCACAGTTTCTATTTCGGAGGGGATGTGCTTTAAACCATAAATGGCAATGCTAGTTATCTGTAGTATGTGGGAAAAGTTAAAGGGTAATAATTTAAGGATTTGCTATGGTATTGATGAACCAAATAATGATCTCTGTATAGAAGTGTTTCTATAAAACAATGAGCCTCATATATCAATCCTGTCTCAGGCTATAGTGGTCTAATATCATAGAGACCAATTAGAGGCCACTTTATTTATCTATTTAAAGGGGTTGTCCGCTTTGGATAATTCCTACTTTTTAGAAGAGTGCCGTAATAATAAAAGGATCATAAATAATGCCCCTTCTGGAACCCCAAGAGATCAGCTGTAATCTGTGGGGAAACCTAGCAGTAAGTGTTCAGTTTCCCTGCAGCGCCATCACAGGAGAAAGGAAGCATCACACAGTGCCATTCAAATCAATGGGTTGCAGGACAGGACTGGTACTCTAGAGAGAGAGAGAGAAGGAGAGAGAGGAGAGAGATGCTTTTTGGAATTGCTCTGTGCTCTGACCAAGAAGTGAGGCTCCTGGACAGAGGACTTCACTCTGCTATATGAAAATGGGTTTCCTAAACTGCAAACCCCTTTAATGCATCTGTCACCCATCGGCTTTAATGGCATCCGTTTAATGGATACATCATAAAAAGCTATGTAAAAGCTCATTAATTATTAGTTTAATGGATCCTTGTGTCGGATGCTATACATAGGCTACCTTGTTAAAAAAGCATACGTTTAACATATACGCTGGATTCTGCGGGATGGAATTATATACTCTTCTATGCTATTCCATACATTTTGTTTTGGCTTGTATACCAACGTATATGCTAAGTGGAAGCCAAAAGGACACTCTTATGGCCTCCAACCGAAGGTGTAGCCCTATGGACATGTCAAGAGCATTCCCGACATACACGCTAAATGTAAATAAAAAATTGTGATGTGAACAGGGCCTAAGATGCACGAGGAGTTCTCTTCTGTAATTCTCACTTATGTACCATAACTTTCAACAACATCTAGCTTCTCTTTACCAACATTTTCATACACATCCAACTACATGTTTTTCCCAGTTTAAATTCTAAGTAGTGTACATCCAGTCTACAAGATATCAGCTGGGCAGGTACTGGGACCAGTGTGAGTGCACACTATGTACGAAGCTAAAGAACATGTTGGTACTGCACAAATCTAAGCAACAAATAAATTTACCTGTGAAAATGCACCTATTATTTTATAATAACAACAACACATAAAATTAGCTTACATACTCTCGTGCAAACAGGTAGACATAATAGTTTAATTTGGTAAAATCAATATACTAGAATCAAGATTTCCAGCGAATCAGATAGAGTTGTATTGTGGAGAATCAATGGAGAATGCAGTTTTTGAAGATTCCTTCATCTCTCTCGAGGTTCGAGATCCACAGTGAAACAGAATGATTTACATTTTGGAGAAATCAATGGAGAAGACGAGAATTTTTCTATATTTCTCTATTTTGAGATCAGGAATGAAAATCTGATCCATAACCATATGTCCAATCTATAAATATGATAACAGAATAACGTGTAGTGAATAGTAAAAAACTCTTTCAGTCCTTGAGTCATGTCAGGACAATGGTTCTTTGTCCTGACTGTGCTTTTACAGCCTGATACCATGACAGTCGTGTTGTGTCCAATTACCTGTCTGAACAACGTACAGGTTAACCTATGCTTTAGGTTAAATTAACACAAAGATTTTGGCCTCAAATTAGAGCAATATCCCGATAGTTTTCACAGTCACCATGGACTGACTTTCCATTTACATATAGTCCATATTCTGCTAGAATGGAAAACCATTTACAAACAGCAATCAATTTTTTAGCAGATCATTTTTCGGATGTAGGCATGTGAACATTTTGCCCATTTATACCTAGTGGTCATTGCTATGATCAATACTTTTAGGTTGGATTGTAATGAAAATGTACATGTATACCCCAGCCATACAGAATATATTTCTTGGCAATCACCTAAAAACATGAAACGGTGGAGTGATATGAGGCACATTTGGACGGATACATGCGTTTCAGAATAATTGAGAATTTTAGCTCAACTGAATTGAACTCAACAAAGGTTTCGTTTTGGCCAAGACATGCAGTAGCTATTCTGGTGTCATTCTATTTACATCAAGTTTATTTTCTTGTAAGGTTTATAAGCTGTAAACTGTAATGCAGTGTATTATACCTGTCGTGTTATACTGACAAGTAAACTATTTGGCCCTGCCCTAGATAGAACCTAATAGTCTCACATTGCCTAGACTGAATGCAATGTAGCTAACACTCAGCAGGATTAAATGCTAACTAAGCGTTCAACAAACTTCTGACATGTCAGAAGTTTTGATCAGTGGGGGTCCGATCACGGAGACCTCCCACTAATTGCTAAAACGAAGCGGCAGAAGTTCTTGTGTGAGCGGTGAGCCGCTTAGTTTCTGTTTGGCTTGTCTTGGAAAGCCGATGTAGCAATGTACGGGCCCATAGACTTTCTTGAAGTTGAATGTTTAGTTTTCAGCCTATGCCATTTTCAAGATCTCTGCCTTCTGTCAGTAAATGGTAACATTCTTGTTTATGTGCAAAGTATTGAAATACAAGGTATATTAAAAACTTTTCATTATGCAACAATAACAGGAACTGATTTTTTTCAGAAACAGCATTACATTGGCTAGGTCTAGTATTGAAGCTCAGGTTAATTCAACTGAACGGGGCTGACCTGCAAAATCAGATCCAGTACAAGGACAACAGTTAATGGAAAAAGCAGACCCTTTTTTTTAATGCTACATTTTCTTCACAAGAGAAACGCATTGCCGGCTGAATCTTCCCCCAGAAAAATCAACCGCTGGCCTAGGAGCTTAGAAGCCAGAACCGTGGAACTCCGATTAAAGGGGTTTTCTGTGGTGAGATGACCCCTTTAACATTTCCTTCATACCCTTATACAAAAATATTCCTGGACTTTAACGTCTCACCAGGGTAGTATGCACATTTGATAATATTTTTTTCATGGGATAACACCATCTGTACTCACTCACCTATCATCCTGAAATAGCTCTTTTGTACAAAAAAGTGTATATTAGTGTAAGGCATGTTCGAACATGGCGGCCAATTTTCGCTGTAGATTTTGACGCAAATTTGCCGCAATTAATCTGCTGCAAAATCTGCATGTGTTAGGGTGCATCCAGACGTGGCAGATTTCACCGTGGATTTACCGCAGGTTTCAGCCTCTGCATTGCAAAGACTGAAATCTACAGTGAAAATCCGCTGCTTCTCCGCCACAGACTGAGCATGCTGCAAAATGTAAATTTTGCACTACAAGCTATTTTCCGCACCGTTTTTTTTCCCGGAAGTAAACTTAAAAGCTTTGGAAATCAAAGAAAGAAAAGTCCTATGCACATTTGTGCATAGAGTCCACCATGCCTGAACATGCCCTAAGAAAGCTGGCACATGTAAACAGCCCAGTGAAGACACAGCGGTGGGGGGGGGGGGGTATATATAGTGAAATGATGGGGGTGAGGATACATTTTGTCATATTCTGTTATTCTTTTTTCAGTTGCATAAATATGGAAAGTTATTTAAAGCCTTGACTATTTTATAATTCACATGAGCACTCGATTTCCTTAATCAGAAAATTGATCTTTGCTGGTTTAATGCCTTTATAATGGAACTGATGCACTCTATTTGACAGGGTCTCATCACAAAATAGAAGAACAAAGCAGGATTTCTTACTTTAGGCTATTTCAGTCTAACCCTTTCTCAGTTCTATAAAGGAACAAGTGAGATGTCTTACAGGACAGGGCAGGTTCTGCCTCTAATCTATGAAGAGGTCACATACATGGCCCGATGTATATCGCAGCTCTGACGAATGAGAACAAGCGCTGATTTCCGCCAGACAAACGCACAGTTTAGTCCTCTTCTGTAACCAGGTTCTTTCTGTCTCCTTCACTGCTACAAGAATGTAATTAAGCTGTCAGATTGAAACTTTTGATATCAATCTTGATCTGCTCTCTCAGACAAGTATTCCTGAAACATTATATCATAAACAAGCAGCATGTTTAATTAAACAACTGCTGAAGTGCAACAGAGAATGTGCGTCTTAATGGAATAATAGATACAAGCTATGGAAATCAAAAAGTGCATTTTAATAATATTTTTTAAAGTAGCAATAATTCCAACTGGTAAGGAAAATAGTACATTTATGAGCGTATTTGTCACAACATGAGATTGTTTTGTATATATGTTAATTATTGTGCACATGTCTCAGAAAAAAATTGTAAATGTGTTACATTTTGTTTTCCAAAATGTAGATGTTACAGATAGACATTCACCGGGGAATTTATCAACATTTCCACACCAGTCTTCTGGCGTAAAAAATTTGCAAAAGGAGCCAAAAGTCATAATTAGCCTTTACAAAATGTCATGTAAAACACAGAGCTGCAGAATAGTGACTGCAGAGAGTATCATGCAGTCGCAGGTCAGGTTCCAGGCTGTCTCAGACGTTTTTTTTTATTGTTTCTTCCTTCATTGCCTTTATTGGTCCCAGCGATCATGTGATTGCTGAAACAACTGTCAGAAGATAACTAGACCTAGCACAGCCCTGATTGTGGGCCCCAATGGTCCAGCAGAAGGTAATCCCATTTGTAGCCAATCACTTGCCACTAGGGTCTATTTCTTATAGGTTGATTCACAAATAAACTATTAGACCTTATTGATGATATGTCCTCCGTGTGCAATTATAACAAGTCTACAACTAAATGAAAGTGGCCATGCACATGTTTTGTATAGATGGAGGGTGGGCAGAGGGTTATGACCACCAAAATGCAAAAAGAAAAAAAATTGTAAGATCTCTCCCAAGCAGAATCGCTGTGGTAGACAGGAATTTCCATTTGTACTTGTGCGTTCCAATCTCTTCTGCAGTAGAACTGCGAACTAGGCAAGGTTGACAACATTGGGTGAAATTTATCAACTTTTCTGGCGTAGAAAAGTCGCAAACTACTCAAAAGTCGCAATCTTCTTATAAAGTGTGTTAGCGTATCAAATACAACTGATGGTAATTTAAAGGTAGAATGTGATTACGCCAAATATCAATTTTAAACTATCCACAAAATATATTATCCATAGTAATAATCTCTGCAAAGCGTAACAATTAAATTTGCCTTACATTAATAGATTAGGATGAGGTTTAGTAACAATGCCTAAAACGCGTGACTGTGTAGTAAAACCAACTCTTTATTGAAGTGAAGTAAGCCACCAGGGGATCCTAAGGATTTTTTAAGAAAATGACACTGATATAAAAGTTGGAAACAAATTCTTATGATTCTTCAAATAACTATGGTTCATACTACTCCTTTCAGAATAAATCAAAACTCATCACCATAATCTTGTTGAACGATTTCACTATACTTATTAAAAAACACAGACCTTCCTGTCCTAAACTACATTTACCTGCATATACTGAAATGCTTACAGTATACAATGAGGCATACAATAGACTGTGCCATTTCTTTCAGGTAGGAAATTTGAGCATTTTTTGGGAGACCGGCTCAGTTTAACCTTGTGCAATGGTGCATTGAGGGTAATGAGCAACATTCCTAAATTAGTCTCTAGAATTTGGGCACTCTCTGAAACATAGGAACTGTGATAGTCTTGTTTTTACAAGAAGCTACTGGGGAAAAGCATGTAGAACTAATAAATTAGGAATGTAAAAAAATCGGTAAATATCACCATTGTACTGTAAGGCCAGATTCTGCTATTTGAGTAACTAACTGTATGTAACTGTGGCAGAAGTTACTTTTTAATAATATAGAATATTCTTTCTTTTGTTTTTATCATTTTACATTTTTTAAGCTAGGGTACTAAGAAATATTTCCAAAAGAAAATACACATGGTATGTAGGTAATATAGAGTAATTAAAACAATATATGTTTGTAGATAAGAAAATGTAATGGGTTTTATGAATTGGTACAAACCTCTATCATCTTTATTTTAAAGATTCGCTAGGAAAACTAGCAATGAATTTTCTAGACGCAAAACTAAAATTTTGAAGATGCTTTTTGCTGTTCTTTGCTAGCATATCCAGAAGGGCATATATTTATTGTACACATTCGTTCTATGCAGGGCTGAACATAACATAGAGGCTTCCACTGCAGTTTCCCAGGGCCAAAGACTCCCGGTGCTCTGTCCACAGACTTCAGCCTTGGGGAACTTTCTGACATAACTGTTACATCAGGAATTTTCTCAGGGCTGGAGTCTCTAGGAAAACCATTAGGATTCAGAGCGGGAATACCCCTTCAATTCCAATGTGGGGCCGCTTAGCAGCATGTACACAACTGGGTGCTTACATGCTGCTAAGGGCAATGGCCCAGGCTAAGTGGGGAAAGTTTGGGCAATGTTGAGACCCCCTGACGTGTACGTCCGATGGGAGGCAATAACGTGATGTGAAGGGAGCCTCAGAGAATCATACACAAGTTTTCAGGGTAATCCGGGCACTTGCGATTTATTCAAATCAAATCGGACCCTAAACTAATTTCAGGAAATTCGTTCATCTATAATGGGAATACAACAATAGACATGTTAGGAGAGGTGACAGGTACTTTTTAAACTGAAAAAGATCCACAAATTTTAAACATTTGCAAATTCGATTTTCTCTCTAAATATCTTCTATGATTTACGTATTGCATTATTATCATGGATATATTTCTGTGGTATTTTTAGAAACCTAGACTCGTAGCAACCTTTTGATGTTTAGCTGTAGTGAGCAGAATTCCCTTTCCTTGTCTTTCATTGTTTGTAGAAGATTTGGGGCATATATTTTCTACCCTTACTATTGACCAAGGCAAAATATTTTTTAATAGAAGGCGTGTTCTTATAAAGAAAGGCCAATTTCCCCTATATATGAAGTATTCACTGAAATTATAAACTGATATTCAAGAAGCCTGCCAAGAGAATGTAGACATTGATTGGTAGGACAAGTCTGAAAACCATTGTACCAGACAAACAAACCCATGAAAAATACAGCTTAAAGCAATCACCTTTGTTGTCTTCCCATTGATATTTTTCTGTTGACCTGGTATGATTTATTATGAATATCTTCATTTTGTATTGTGTAAATTGTTGTAATTTGTATTTGTATAGAACCATTGATACACATAAAACTGCACTGTAATTGTTGCATCATTGATTGCGCTGGTCTCTTGTTTTCTACCATAGTAAGGACACTGTTTTGTGTGTACCATTAGAAATTGTTAAATCCATTCTATGTATGTTATGTGCTATAAAATTACTACATAAATGCAAGCAAGTGCCATGTTGTTCTTGTAAGCTCGGACTGATGATTAGCTGTGCATTCCATATTTAGCATAACATAAAATTCATATATTGCCAAAAAAGCCTCAAGATATATATATATAAATATACACTACCGTTCAAAAGTTTGGGGTCACCCAGACAATTTTGTGTTTTCCATGAAAACTCATACTTATATTTATCAAATGAGTTGCAAAATGACTAGAAAATATAGTCAAGACATTGACAAGATTAGAAATAATGATTTTTATTTCAAATAATAATTTTCTCCTTCAAACTTTGCTTTCGTCAAAGAATGCTCCATTTGCAGCAATTACAGCATTGCAGATCTTTGGCATTCTAGCTATTAATTTGCTGACGTAATCGGGAGAAATTTCACCCCATGCTTCCAGAAGCCCCTCCCACAAGTTGGATTGGCTTGATGGGCACTTCTTGCGTACCATACGGTCAAGCTGCTCCCACAACAGCTCTATGGGGTTAAGATCTGGTGACTGCGTTGGCCACTCCATTACAGATAGAATACCAGCTGCCTGCTTCTTCCCTAAATAGTTCTTGCATAATTTGGAGGTGTGCTTTGGGTCATTGTCCTGTTGTAGGATGAAATTGGCTCCAATCAAGCGCTGTCCACAGGGTATGGCATGGCGTTGCAAAATGGAGTGATAGCCTTCCTTATTCAAAATCCCTTTTACCTTGTACAAATCTCCCACTTTACCAGCACCAAAGCAACCCCAGACCATCACATTACCTCCACCATGCTTGACAGATGGCGTCAGGCACTCTTCCAGCATCTTTTCAGTTGTTCTGCGTCTCACAAATGTTCTTCTGTGTGGTCCAAACACCTCAAACTTCAATTCGTCTGTCCATAACACTTTTTTCCAATCTTCCTCTGTCCAATGTCTGTGTGCTTTCGCCCATATTAATCTTTTCCTTTTATTAGCCAGTCTCAGATATGGCTTTTTCTTTGCCACTCTGCCCTGAAGGCCAGCATCCCGGAGTCGCCTCTTCACTGTAGACGTTGACACTGGCGTTTTGCAGTTACTATTTAATGAAGCTGCCAGTTGAGGACCTGCGTCTATTTCTCAAACTAGAGACTCTAATGTACTTGTCTTGTTGCTCAGGGGGGCTCCCTCTTCTCTTTCTACTCTGGTCAGAGCCTGTTTGTGCTGTCCTCTGAAGGGAGTAGTACACACAGTTGTAGGAAATCTTCAGTTTCTTGGCAATTTCTCGCATGGAATAGCCTTCATTTCTAAGAACAAGAATAGACTGTCGAGTTTCACATGAAAGCTCTCTTTTTCTAGCCATTTTGAGAGTTTAATCGAACCCACAAATGTAATGCTCCAGATTCTCAACTAGCTCAAAGGAAGGTCAGTTTTATAGCTCCTCTAAACAGCATAACTGTTTACAGCGGTGCTAACATAATTGCACAAGGGTTTTCAAGTGTTTTCTAATCATCCATTAGCCTTCTAACACACTTAGCAAACACAATGTACCATTAGAACACTGGAATGATGGTTGCTGGAAATGGGCCTCTATACACCTATGTAGATATTGCATTAAAAACCAGACATTTGCAGCTAGAATAGTCATTTAGCACATTAACAATGTATAGAATGTATTTCTGATTAATTTAATGTTATCTTCATCGAAAAAAACTGTGCTTTTCTTGCAAAAATAAGGAAATTTTCTAAGTGACCCTAAACTTTTGAACGGTATTGTATATATATCACAGAAATATCAATATTGTAGATAGAAGCGCAGTACCAAATACTGTTATACTGCAGAACATTCTGGACAGAGCGGTTGTATTTAATCTCATTAGCAATAATGTTATTTATCATGAAATTCAGTAGGCCGATGACAAGCAAGTACAGCAGTTTGGCTTTCTTCATGTTTCTTTCACTATTTTAAACTGACTGAGACTTTGGAACATAGTACATAGTTACATAGTTGATAAGGTTGAAAAATGACACAGGTCTATCAAATCCAATCTATAATCTTACCATGTTGATCTAGGTAGGCAAAATCCCCATGAGGCTGATGCCAATTGCCTCATTAGGGGAAAAATTCCTTCTGGGCTCCAAATTTGGCAATCAAAATAAATCCTTAGATCAATGTCTCATCTCCAGAATCTAGTACTCATGACCTGTAGTATTATATTTTTCAAAAAAGTCATCAAGGACCTTCCTGAACTTGTTCTAATAATCAACCATCACAACATCCTGTGGCAGAGAGTTCCATAGTCTCACAGCTCTCACAGTAAAGAATCCCCATTTGTGATTGTGAAACCCTTTTTCCTCTAGACGTAGAGAATGCCCCCTTGTCCTTGTTATAGATCTAGGTGTACAAAGTTAATTAGAAAGCTCTCTCTACTGTCCAATTATATAATTGTACATTGTAATTACATCTAAGCTAATCTAGTGCCACATAGCACCCCTTGTACATAGTGCCACATAGCCACCCTTGTACATAGTGCCACATAGCCACCCTTGTACATAGTGCCACATAGCCACCCTTGTACATAGTGCCACATAGCCACCCTTGTACAAAGTGCCACACAGCCCCCCTTTTACATAGTGCCAACCCAAACAAAAAACTCATACTTACCTAGCCCCTTTCCTGCGATGAACGGAGCTCCACAGCAGCCTCAAACGGGACACTTGCGTCCCAGCGCCTTATAGGCTTCAGGCCTAACGTGGCCTGTAGCCAAGTAAATGGCAGAGCAGGGAGCTCAATTGTATCTGTGTCCTAAGGACGCAGATACAATTAAATGTGGCAGTCCTCCGGGCCCCTGGATGCCCCATGCTAGCGATGCCACAGGGAATGAGGGGGCCTGTGTCACCCAGCCCGGCACATATGTGTCGGGCCGGGGGTCACCAACCCCCTTATGCCACTGGGCTGAAATCAGCTGCTATGGCTGCTACAATGGTAGGTACGCCACTGAGCTCCAGCACTGCTCCCGAAGTCATTGTCCGTATATGGACACATTAGTAAGTGACTTCTTTTCACAATAAAATATAAATCCAAAGCAATTTTTGGTCCCCAGATAACCCTGTTCACTGTACTCCTGACCTCGTAACTCAGTAGCCGAAGATTAGCGACAACGGGACAAGGTAGGACGGGGGTCAGGGGACCACATACTAGAGATGAGTAGGACTCGTATAAATTGGACATTTATGGTCTATCCTGTAGATAAGTCATAAATGTTCGAGACGAGAATACCCCTATGAATTATCTATTGAAGTTGGTGTAGGGCAGAAGTTACACATAGATGTGACAATGTTTTCATGTGTTCATACTGAGAAAGTATACAGAAGTCAGTGTGATGAAAATATTACATACAGTTCTCATAGTACATTGTAGGATGAAACTATTTTAAAAGTAGTTCTCTGTCCACATCTAAAGTCTAGTTATGTGTAACCAAAACTCAAACTTTTAGGCCCCATGCACATGAACGGATTTTTGCGGCTGCAATTCACCCGCAAATCTGCTGCAAAATTAATTTCAATGGGCCCTTGCACACGACCGTGGTTTCCACGGTCCGTGCATTGGCCAGGAGCCTGGACCGAAAAAAGATAGGACATGTCTTATTACGGTTCAGGCTCGTTGAAATTAATGCACACGGCAATATGCACAGCCTGTGATTTGCGGGTGACACTCCATGGCCGTCCGAGCCACAAATCACGGCCCGTGCACACCACTACTGTCGTTTGCATGAGGCCTTACCTTCTTGGTCCTTCGTTCACAGGAGGGAAATTTCAACGCCCTCTTGGTTTTGCTTCTAATGGAGTGAATAAAAGAAAACACAAAACAGCACAAAGGGACTTCTAGGCTCCATGCACGTGACCATAATATGGCTATATATTTATTGTCAAGGACGGGATTAGATCCTGGGAGATCTGGAAGCCTTTTTGAATACATCACATCTGACTGATAGTTGTAGACATTTTTTTTAGAAAACAATAAAAGACCGATTAGGAAACAGACACCTGAATGGAAAGAAGAAGGTTAATCCCGGTAATAATTGATCATACAATGGCTAGCTTCATGTAGACTAGTAAAAGTTTAAATCCTGAGCATGTCATGCAACTATATTAACCCCTCAGTGACCAGCCTATTTTAGACCTTAATGACCAAGCTATTTTTTACGTTTTTCCATTGTCTCATTCAAAGAGATATAACTTTTTTGTTTTTGCATCGACATAGCTGTATGAGGTCTTGTTTTTTGCAGGACAAGTTGTAATTTTTAATAGCATCATTTTGGAGTACATATTATTTATTGATTAACTTTTATTAACTTTTTTTTGGGGGGGAATAGAAAAAAAACAGCAATTTCGCCACACTTTTTTGCGTCCTAAATTTACGCCCTTTTACCGTGTGGTATAAATATCACAATAACTTTATTCAGCGGGTTGTTGCGATTGTAACGATACCAAAATTTATATAGATTTTGTATGTTTTACTACTTTTACACAGTGAAAACACTTTATTTTCAAAATTATTTGTTTTTGTGACTTCATATTTGAAGAGCCATAATTTTTTTATTTTTTCATCGGTGCAGCTGTATCAGGGCTTTTTTTTTTGCGGGACGACATGAAGTTTTTATTGGTATCATTTTGGAGTAGATGCGACTTGTTGATCACTTTTTATCACATTTTGTTTAACCCCTTCCCGACATTTGACGTATCCATACGCCAAAGTCGGGTAGGGGAAGTACGGAGCGGGCTCACGCAGTGAGCTCGCTCCATACGATGCCGGTGTCGGCTGTATGTTACAGCCGAAACTTCAGAGTAACTAGCGGCATCACGCTCGAGCGCGATCCCGCTAGTTTAACTCGTTAAATGCTGCGGTCAATACCGACCGCAGCATTTAAATCGTCAGAAAGAGGGGGCGAGCCCCTTTAACAGCTCATCGCGCTCCCGCAATGCAATCACGGGGGGGGGGGGGCATGGTTGCTATGGCTGCCTGGGGGCTTAATGAACGCCCCCAGGTCCGCCATCTTTGTACTCCTATTAAGCCTTGCCTCCGGCAGGGCTTAATAGGTGCCTGTCAGAATCACGATATACTGCAATACATTAGTATTGCAGTATATCGTGCAAGCGATCTAACGATCGCTGGTTGAAGTCCCCTAGGGGGACTAATAAAAAAAGTAAAAATGAGTTAAATAAAGTATTTTTTTGTGTAAATTTTTTTTTTAAAAATTAAAAGTTCAAAAAACCCCCCTTTTCCCATTTTACCCTTGGAGCATAGTAAAAAAATAAATAAACATAATTGGTATTGCCGCGTCCGTAAAAGTCTGAACTATTACAATATATCATTATTTAACCCACACGTGAAAGCCGTAAAAAAAAATTGTAAACGCCGCAATGTCTATTTTTTTGTCGCCTAATCTCTCACATAAAATGAAATAAAAAGTGATCAAACCATCGCATGTACACCAAAATGGTATTATTAAAAATGACAGCTTATCCCGCAAAAAATAAGCCCTCATACCACTTAATCGACGGAAAAATAAAACACTTATGGCTCTCGGAATTTGGCGACGCAACATAAATTTTATTTTTTACACTACAGAAAAAACTATATATATTTGGTATTGCCGTAATCTTATTGACCCACGGAATAAAGTTAACATGTTGTTTTAATTGCACAATGAATTCCGTAAAAACAGCGCGCAAAAAACCATGGAGGAATCGCTGTCTTTTTAATTTTCAACCCCACAAATAATTTTTTTCCCGTTTCCTAGTACATTATACGGCAAAATGGTGCTACGAAAAACTACAACTCGTCCCACAAAAATCAAGCCCTCATAGGACTATATCGATGGAAAAATAAAGACGTTATGGCTTCTGGAATGTGGGGAGGAAAAAACGAATATGAAAATCTGAAAGTTGCTTACAACGGGAATGGGTTAAGGCAGGATTCAAAGAAAACAGCAATTTTTGTATTGTTTTTTATTAGATTTTTTACAACGTTCACCGTGTGGGTTAAATGATGTATGGACGCGGCAATACCAAATATGTGTAACTTTTTTTTACTTTATTTTGTTTTTTAATAATAAAGCAGTTTGTAAGGGGAAAAAGTGCGTTTTTCATTTTTTTTTTTACTTTATTTAACCTTTTTTTACTTTTTTACTAGTCCCACTAGGGGAATTCACTATGCGATCCTCCGATCGCATTTATAATACACTGCAATAATTTTATTAGGCCCCCGGCTGCCATAGAAGACACCGGCCCCGGGCGATCTTATCTACCTCTGGTAGCTGAGAGCAGGGTGATTTAATGGCTCCCTGCTTTATTTATTTATTCCGATGCAGCGCTGTAAAAAGGCTAATGCATCGGAATAAAGCACTTTAGTGGCCGCCGTAAAAACACTATGGGGCGGTCGCTAATGGGTTAAACAACAACTGTAGCAAATGCTGTGCGGCTGTGTCAGTGACAATGCTATATACCTTTATAATATACTTTTTTTCAGTGTATTTTGCAGGTATCCAATGGCATTTTTGTGCGATATTACATCACAGGAGAGATAACTATGCCTTCCATCACATACTGCAGGGATCAGCAACCTATGGTAATGGCATGATTTTCTGGCACACTTCCCTCTCCCGGGGTCCAACGTCATTGTGTGCTTGGCGGCACTGAACACAAGAAAAGAGAGTGGTGCTTCAGTATGTGCTTGGCACCGCTGATGACCAGGGGAGAGCACTTTTTCATTGTCTTTATTGCTGCTGAACGCTTGGCAAGCACACAATGCAGCACTGCTCTCTCTCCTGGTGATCAGCCCTACAAGGACGGAGTTCAGTAACCGCACTGTAAAATAAAATTTTTGCAATAATTGGCAGCTCTCTGTGCACCCCCTAAGCTGGTGTTAATAGCCATGGTCTCTCCTATGTGCACCCCCCAAATCTGGTGTTCAGTAGCCGTGGTCTCTCCTATATGTACACCCCTTCCCCCTAGCTGGTATTCAGTAGCCATGGTCTCTCCTATGTGCAGTTCCTCCTAGCTCATGTTCAGTAGCTGCGATCTCATCTATGTGCACACCCCCTCCCCCAAAGTAGCCTTGTATGCACCACAGATGGATCATCTTGGCAAGGAACGTCAGGAAAAAGGCTTACATTGAAATGTAAGTTTAATTAACTGATTAATTGGTTCATGTCACATACGCGGAAATAGTTTGTCTTAAATGACTTAATGTTTGGCACACAGAGTACTTCATCATTGATCTATTTTTTTATCGGCACGACATACAAAAAAGTTTGCCTACCCATGAGTAATCTGTGTTTATTGGTTATGGCAAACACATGTAGATGCTGCATGACACTGTCCAGTGTGATCCGTCAAGCAAAGGTCAGGCGCATTTAATGGCAATTGATATCCACTGAATAATGTTTTATGCTATTTGGCCCATAGCAACTCATAGTGTAGCTTTAATTTTTCCATAGCAGAAGAAATTCAAGCTGAGCTATGATTGGCTGTTACATGGGCAGTGTTTCTCTTAGGCAATTTTTTTTTTTTTTTTGTATAAATGAGTGTGTGAGTTTCGTTTTTCATAATGCAGGTTTTTCTTAATAAAAAAAGAAAACCAGAAAACAATACATCTTAACGGCAGACGATAAATCAAGGAGATTTTGGGTAAGATAGCTTTTTTTTTTTTTTTTTAAATAACATTTTATTTAATAACATATTATAAAGGATGGTCTGTGTCTATTTATATTATATATATATTAGCATAGTTTACTCAGAACTCTATACTGGGACTATGAGGCTGCCAAAAATGACACTCCAGGGACACTCTAGAGTTTAACTATTACCATGACTCTTACACCATAGGGACAAGCCATGTGACCTTGGAGACAGGGCACCCAGCCCTGGTTGGCCCAGTTCCTTTGCTACAGGGGGACGAGAACTATACCCCAAAGAAATTGCATTGATAGTATTGGACTTGAAAGTATCAGTGATCATAAGCCATGCAAAGTCAACATCAAAGTCAACTTGCACAAGCATTTTCAGAATTGAAAACATTTCCATAAAAGGGTTACATCGATGATTTAACTACATCATCTGCCAAATATTTCTTTATAAACAGGACCTCCAAAAGAATTTTTTAGGCACAAATAAAAAAATAGAACTTGGTGGAATGTATCTGTGGACTGTCAGTCACACATCCAACCTAAAGAAATCGAAATCTGATAGATGAAGGCATAAATATGTTTTACAAAAATGCGGTCATATAATTGTTAGAAATGGTCCGGTTGCCACATTTGCAAACAAATTGAAGCAAACAACATTATTGGGCCAAAAGTATGTGAACATCCCTCTTAATTATTAAGTTCAGGTGTTTCAGCAACACCCATCCAGCCAAACAGGTGTAGAAAATCAAGCACACAGCCATGCAATCTCCATAGACATTGGTAGCGGAATGTGTCGTACTAAAGAGCTCAGTGACTTTACATGTGACACCGTCATAATATGCCACTTTTGCCCCGTTCGTAAAATTTATGATCTGTTAGATCTACCCCAGTAAATTGTAAGTGCTATTATTGTGAGATGGAAGTGTCTAGAAGAATCAACATCTCAGCCTCGAAAACTAGCAAAGTGGAGCCACTGAGTACTGAAGCATGTGGCGTGTGCAAATTGTCTATCGTCTGTTGCATCACCCACTACTCTGGATGTGACATCAGAACAAGAACTGTGAATGTAATTGGTTTCAATCGAAGAGCAGCAGCACACAAGCCTAAAATCACCATGTACAATGCCAAGCGTTGGCTAGAGTGGTGTTAGGCTGTGTTCACACAGGTTTTTTTTGCAGGCAAAAAAAAAAAGCCTCAAAATTCCTTCAGAAATTTAGAGGTAGATTTTGACCTGCCTGCAATTTCTTTGGTGGGATTTTCGGCCGCGGCCATTAAATCAGTGGCATAACCGTGGCAAGGAAGAGCATTACACTTTTCAAAATCAGCGTAAAAAAACTCTATGAGAACTGGGCCTAAAGCATGCCGCCACTGAACTCTGGAGCAGTGGAACAGTGTTCTCTGGAGTGAGTTTCACTATCTGGCAGTCTGATGGATAAATCTGGGTTTGGAGGATGCAAGGAGAACATTGCCTACTGGAATGAATAATGACTACTGCAAAATTTGGTGGAGGAGGAATAATAGTCTAGGGTTGTTTGTCCGGGTTTAGCTCATTATTTCCAGTGAAGGGAAATGTTAAAGGGGTTTGACTGCGCTATTAATTCCGTCAAAAAAACGGAAACCTCTCCGAAAGGTGACAAACGGAAACCATTAGCAATGTTTCCGTCACCGTTGATGTCAATGGTGATGCAAAAGGAAGCTAAGGTTTCCGTTTGACTTTCCGTTGCGGGGTTCCACGACGGAAACCTCCGACGGAACCCCTCAACGGAAAACCAACGCTGATCTAAACAGGCCCTAAGATGTTGGCTCAATAATGTTTGAATAATTTCCATGTATGAACAATAGGGAAGAAAAGATAGTGAATTCTTCAGTGAACTATATTATTCTTGCAAAGATGTTAGCCAAATGGAAAGAATACATTAAAGGCTTTATCTATGGTGATTATTAGTGTGTGTGTGTGTGTGTGTGTGTGTGTGTGTGTGTGTATGTGTGTGTGTGTATATATATATATATATATATATATTTACATTTATTCGGATTATTTTAACAGGGCAGCACTGACAATTTATTACAGCTCTTAGTGACTCTGTAAACATGTTCCAATGAAATATGAAAGACAAATGTATTATACAGACATATCTGTCAGCAATGGGAGATTCAATTTGTTCAGAATAATGTTTTTCAGAATTATTGTTTTCTAAGCACTGTGCATTAAAAAAAGCATATTCCCCAATAACAAAAGGCAAAAACAGCAAGTGGCAGAGAACCTGTTTCTTCTCAATGTGTTACCATAAAGCAAAAGCAACAATAATTGCTAACTATCAATATCTAAACAAATAATGCGGCTCCAAAAAAAAGAAGCCATTTAGCTATAAAGATTACACTGCAATCCCTGTGACAAAAAGGAAGCTTGCATTAAAAGCAGAATAAATAGGAGCTATAGGCTCTCGGGATTCCATCAGGACCACAGTCTCGAATTGAAACCCTGCCCAATGTGCTCATACCTTTCTCGCAATGAAGGATTTAAAAGAAAAAAGCGGCAAGGCTCAGACATTTCTTTAAAATCCAGCACTGAACCGCACAGAATGAAGATGGGCCCTGCTTATTTATTATTGTTTTACTCCTCCTCCTCTCTTTCTGGGTGAAACAGGTTCCCTATCAGTTAGTTAGAGGCGACAGTCTGTCTGCTGGTGGTAAGACGATACGCTCAGTGTTAGAGTGAAGCCGACAGGATTCCTGGCTTGAAAAGCACAGATATTGATCTGACTCAAGCACCTAAACAATACCTCACCTGTTTGCCTTGTCCATACCTTATTTTGCGCAGTTAAATGCTTGTTTTGTTTAACTTTTCTTTTATTCCTGTGGATCTGAGCTTTGATACACTTTGGGGAGTAGGTAAACAGAGAGAGTCATGTATGGACATCCTCGTAGCGTGGAGATTTTTTCGACCACCCCTCCCTGCCGCCGGAGAACAGCGTTCTTATTGAAAATTATAAGCAACACAGAGAATAAGAAACCATATACAAAGACGTTTGATGTCCTACCCTAGTGTCCAATAACACCGAAAGTGAGAGGCAAGCTAATTACACCCCTGTATGCCTCAGTTAAAATTTCCTAAACTGGAACATGTCAAAGACTTTTTTTCTGATGTTATTAAATCTGTTTTGTTTTTTTTACTTCTTTCTTTCCATCCTTCTTTCGTAGGTAAGAAGTATAAGAAGAAAAATCCACTGTTTAATATTCTACTCACTTGACGGAGGACAATATGTTACTGCAGCAGCAAAAGAGACTGTGTGCTTTCATTTTACCCAGCAAATTATTGTATAAATATATTTCTACTCTTTATTATTAGGCAGAGATCCCCGCTGACAATGCATGCAAATCTCGCCAGCAGGCCCTGGGATTTATAATTGCGTTATGTTTGAAACTAATAACCATAAACAGAATTTCTAACAAAACAAATGAACATTTTGCCACCCCAACGCTACTGGATATGAGGCAGGCTTGTGTATATAGTCTGACACTTGCTGTTGCATAATTTGCATACACGGTAGTGTGTTTCCACGTAGGTGACAAGCAAAGAAAGTGAGATATTAGGTCCTCCGCTTTTGGGGGGGAGAAGCAACTGGTTACTAAGCAACGTATTGCCGACCCCTCCAGTTGCAAAATAGAAATGGAACCGCTGCTTAAAAGAACTTTATTCCAGCAATGCTGCAAATCAACCTGTTTAGGACGAGCGGCTATTAATTACAGGCTGGTAGCGGTAATATTTTGACATCAGGATCTGCATATCTTGATTAGTAGTCAGATAAGCAATTCTGTAAGTGAAATAGATGCAGATATATACACTCAATGCATAAACAGGATGTGTATAATCGAAGGATTTACAGAATAGGTCGTTCAATGTATAAAAATGACGTATATATATTTATCTAATCCCCCTTATATATATTCACAGAATAAGTCAAACTGATAGGAATATTAATAGTCAAAATAGCAAAATGAATGTGAGCCGCATAGAAATGTGCGTTTTGTTTTAAAAAGAACAGTTGGGAAATTGAGATCTGATTTGCCTTTAATTTATGCCGTCGTGTAAAGCGTATTGCTCGTATATCCTCTGGAAAAAGCCTTAAGACGCCAAACGGTAGTGAAGCATCCATCCATTTCCCCGCTGCATCTGCCACTCTTTTTGTGTAATTGTATAGAAATAATGCTGCTATTTCTGTCTTTCTTTACATCTTCCAGTTTTACTAACACGTATATGAGAGAAAGCTGTCCAGCAATGAATGGTGTAACGTCGGCTTCTACAGAAAGAGATCTGCTCTCTCTTGTCTCCATACAGGAGCGCTATTATGCCACATGACAAAAAAATCGTCTACTGGTTACATCAGGGAAAATGATCACATTTATTAACGTTCAGATGCACTTACTAAACAGCAGAATGTGGTCACCTAATGTATTTAAATATAAATGCAATTACAGGATGAAGCGTGAACGCATGGAAACAGATTGAAATCCCTGTATGAAAGGAATGACAACAAGAAAATAGATTAGAAGAAATTAAAGAAATTGCAGTTTTCATTTATTTGCAATTATATTAATATTAATGACATGTTTAATATCACCGCATTGGAAGGAAGCAGTAATTAAAATAGTAAAGGAGTACGTGACTAATAAACCTCATAATTAATTCAGGTGTGTGAGCACTTATGCAAAAAGTCCCTAGGAGCCAAGGGCAAGCCGGACAGCCGATAGTACCCTCTAAATCTTATTCTTCACGGCACTGTGTAGAGATACAGCCTGGCTCCTGTGTCCAGGACACGGCTCACATTTTGAGAGTGACTTAATGCTTGCAGCGAATATCAGGATTGCTCTCTGCTTCGCAAATAATAAATTAGTAATGTTTATTTGCTGTAACAATTCAATTCTTAGTACATCTAAATCACTTTGTGACAAGTAGTTGCTAATTTATTAGTCTGTTTCATCTGATGTTCTAGTTAATACAAATGTTAAATTCAGGTAAAGCCCGGACTTTAATTGTTTACCTGTCATTTGTTCATACTATCCTGGAATCGCATGGTCTAGGATGGGTAAACATAATGGCGTCACATCTAATTAGCAGAGGAATGTCCCCAGTTTTCATATAGGTATTATTATTCTTCAGTCAACATTCAAATTCATAGTAGAAAAGCACACAGTGGGATAAATACGCCCAGAGGTGTAGATACTCTTTCCTTCAGCTGGGGAAAACATATGAGCCGCCATTTTACAGATTTAGAAAAAGTATCACATGATCTTGGGTGGGCTTTCCCATAATGCCTTTCAGGTAGCCTACCCAAAATACACTGCTATTTTTCCTCCCTCTGGCACAGCCAATCATGAAGGGTATAGGCAGATAGTTACATAATTACATAGTGGTTAAGGTTAAAAGAAGACACAGGTCCAACAAGTCCAGCCTATAATCCTACCGTGTTGATGCAGAGGATGGCAAAAATCCCCATGAGGTGGAGACCAATTAGGAGAAAAATGTATCGCCGTCTTGAAAGGGGTTGGATACTGTCCTAGAAGGCATCAGAGAGTCAAACACGTGTTTTCAGGGCAATTGGGGCACTTGTGATCTGCAGGAAATTGATTCCTACAGCATCTAATTAGACGGTCGATTCAATCAAATCATACCTGTGTAAACAGGGGATGTGGTGCCGACATTATCTAAGCTGTATAAGGACTGAATGATCATATTAACGATCCCCATACAGTTTACATTGGCCTGTGTAAAGGACTATTAAACAAGCACCGATTGACCTGTAATTATCGGTGCTTGGTGCTCGTAACGGGCACATATGTGCCTGGGTAAACCAAACATTATTGTAATGAATCGGGGAAGGGAGACGACAGGTGAGCCCTAATCTACCCGCAACTCAGTCCCTGCCTACTTGCACAGCCCGTCCTAAGTGACTGATGGCGTACAACTGGGTGACGGTCCCTACGCTCAGTAAGTGCAAGACAGACAACTCAAGGGCACACAGAAGCAAAGGGGAAGTAGGGGCAGTTGCCCATGGAAAACCGTGAGCAACAGGTAGTGGTGAACGAGCCGAATCAAACCAGGAGAGTACGAAGTAGCAAAACAGAGCAGGAGAATAGTCAGGCAAGCCAGGGTCAAAAAGTTACAGCGGTCAATCAGGTAAATAGCAGGAATATCAGAGCCAGGAAACCAGAGAATCACAGGCAAGGAACATGCTGCAATAGACCAAGGGCGGGAGCTATAACCGTCAGGCCAGGCTCTCCCTCTCCTCAGCCTGCAAGCCTGAGTGGTAACAGATCGCTTCACTCTAGCAGACCTTGGAGCTGATGAAGGCTGATTAACCCCGGGCGTCGACACAGAACCTGTGTCAGGCAAACCCTGTACAATTATTGAGAACATAGAAACTCCATGCATTTGAACCAAGGACCCCAGTGCTGCAGGATGACAGTACTAACTAGTGAGGCATCCTACTGCCTACAATAATAACTAGAACTATAGATCAGATATATTAGTGAACATTAATGATAAAAAATAAATTCATAAAATAACATCTATATTATTATATTAATTTTCCTTAAACTTAGCTATTCACTGGTCTTAATTCGGAAATGTGTGTGTTTACTCTGGTTTAAATATATACAGCAATTGTGAATGTGACCAACAAATGTACTTTCAGATGTTTGGTCAGTAGAAAAAAAAGTAAAAAGAATGTATCATTTACTGCGCCTGCACTGTAGACAGAACCTCTTTCGATATCTCTAGTGGTTTCTTTGCGCATGTCACCGCCAGAACAATGCAAGATCAATTTGTTCCCAGAGATATGACCAAACCTGTGACAATAGGGAACACGAGTATCAGCTTATGAGGCAATAGAAATGCAATTTCTGGAGGCTACGCATGACCAAAAAAAAAAAAGGTCTGATGGTGGTGAGAGTTTGAAACCCGAGAAAATGAAAGCAATTGACTGAAGTTTGGAAGAAGTGTTGACTGATCCCCATGTTGGAAAAGAACTGATGAAAGACAGTAGGAGTCCTGAATCAGTGTGGTATATTTTATACAGAGCAGGACGCCTGGAAAAGAGGAGATATGATTGCAGCAATGTTTGTAAGTGTGCGGCGCTGCATAGAGACTGAGCAGTAAGGAAAGATACAGTAGTTATGACTTATAGATCAGAAAAAAAAAACAATTACTAGCTGAACAAACTGGATAATAAAGATGGCACTAAGTATATAAAAAAATAGAGTTTAATGCGCAGCAATTTACGTTGAATATGTAACCATTCGTTCCAATTCTCTGATTCAGTAGTTGCAAATAAGACTATTCTCTATATATATATAAACGAAAGAAATCCCACAGCACTTCGATGGTTCCAAAAAGTATATGATTTATTCAGTCAACTGCTGCAACGTTTCCGTCTAGCTATAGGACCTTTTTCAAGCATGCTTTTTGGAACCATCGGAGTGCTGTGGGATCTCTTTAGTTTATGTCTAAGGCTGGGTTCACACAACCTATTTTCAGGCGTAATGGAGGTGTTTTACGCCTCGAATTACGCCTGAAAACACGGCTCCAATACGTCGGCAAACATCTGCCCATTCATTTCAATGGGTTTGCCGATGTACTGTGCCGACGACCTGTAATTTTATGCGTCGCTGTTAAAAGACGGCGCGTAAAATAACAGCCTCGTCAAAGAAGTGCAGGACACTTCTTGGGACGTAATTGGAGCCGTTTTTCATTGAATCCAATGAAGAACAGCTCCAAATTACGTCCGTGATGGACGCCCTGCAAAACGAAAGTATGAGCAATTACGTCTGAAATTCAGGAGCTGTTTTCTCCTGAAAACAGCTAAGTAATTTCAGACGTAAATGCAGTTATCGTGTGCACATACCCTTATAATCCACGGATCTGGATTACCTGCTTGCACCCATTACCGTGTTGGATAATGTCGCAGAGTGCTGCTTATCTCTACCTATATATGTATATATATATATATATATATATATATTCATTTTAAAATGTCTTCTCCTTTCCTGTTTAGCTTACTGCCTGTTGCTAGTGACAAGAATTTAACAATTTAAAAAAATTGTTCCATTCTGGGACTTAAACTAAGCACTGGAATTTGAAACCACACAGGCTCACTTTTCACATTTTCTACTAAAAAATATCGGGCTGGGTTAAAAAGGGGTGTGGTTTTGGGGGTGTGGCTTTACACAGAGTATGTATTGGCACTTCGATCTGGTATATCATTGTTGTCAGGACGAGTGTCTTCTCAGTCACTTAATATATGTCGTCAGAGATAAATGGATATATTCAGTCCTGACATTCTATCTTTCGGCCCCCTGCACACGCTGCAGATTTTATTGCAGGTATTTCTGCGACTGAACATCTGTTACATTGATCTGAATTGGGTTGTCTCTGCCGTGTATGGATTTCTGCAACCAAATCTGCAGCAGTGTGCAAGGGGCCTTGATCAACTTAGATATGATAGGTGATAGGGTTAGAGAAGGCATCAGAGGGACACAGTGAGTGCTGATAGCAAAACCGTCAGTACAGTTCACTACCGTCTTGGCTGTTGCGCAGAGATGCAGCTTCTATGTATAGTGAATGCATAGAAGCTTCATCTCAAAAAGTAAACACAATTTTTAATAAAAGTCAATTACAAATAATACAAAAAATACCCCCCAAAAATACAATACAAAAAATATCCCCAAAGGTTTACATATCCTTTAAGGCCAGGATGGCACAAACAGTTTTTAAGCCATTTTTTTTTTAAGTAAGCATAGGAGTGGATACAAACTAAAGGAAATTTATGGACTATCCATTCACGCATCATTCACAACCTGGACACGTATCACACACTACACATTTTACTACACATGAATTACACTTACAAAGGTCTCTTTTTTCCATTTTCTAAACCCTTGTAGAATCCCTACGGGTTTCACCAAAGGCCCACCTCGAGTCCTGAAAGCCTCGCCCACTTTGTGATTAAGCCAACACTTCTCCGGACATCACATCTTTCTAAAAAAAATCCTGTCAAGACTCGGTTCTCTTGCCTACTTAGCTTCTTTTCCCTAGTCTTATTGTGGCACAGAGGACCCTCCCACCCCTTGGGGTCCCTGATCAGTTGCAACTGTTGCACAGGCATGCACAGGTGTCCAACCCTGATGCACAGAGAGAGAGGTCCGAGGAAGAGGAGACTCCAGCGACTGATTGTCTGACCCTGCAGCATGCAGAGACAGGTCAGAGGGAAGAGGAAGGAGCTACATAAGCCTACCAGGGATGAAGAGGAGAGCAGCCCATTGCAGACACCAGGTGTAAAGGTTCTGCCAGACACAGCTTCTGTGTCGACGCCCGTGGTTAATCAGTCTGCACCTGCTCCTAGGTCTGATAGAGTGACTCGATCTGCTATCACTCAGGCTGGTAGGCTCAGGAGTGGGAGAACCTATCACAGCCTGGCCAGACGGAGCTAGCTCCCGCCCTCGGGCTATTTATACCTTCATTTAACGCTTGTCCTCTGCCTGTGATTCTTTCCTGTTTCCTGGCTCTGCTGCTCCTGCTATTATTATTGACCTTGCATCATTTTGACCCTGGCTTTACGGACTACGCTCCTGCTCTGCGTTTGGTACCTCATACACTCCTGGTTTGACTTGGTTCGTTCACTACTCCTGTTGCTCACGATGTTGCCGTGGGCAACTGCCCCATTTCCCTTAGCTTCTGTGTACCTTTGTCTGTTTGTCTGTTGTACACTTATTGAGCGTAGGGACCGTCGCCCAGTTGTACACCGTCACCTAGGACGGGCCGTGCAAGTAGGCAGGGACTGAGTGGCGGGTAGATTAGGGCTCACCTGTCTGTCTCCCTACCCCGTCATTACATAATCACAGGCCTATGTAATGACGGGGTAGAAAGACAGACAGGTGAGCCCTAATCTACCCGCCACCCAGTCCCTGCCTACTTGCACGTCCCGTCCTAGGCGACGGTGTACAACTGGGCGACGGTCCCTACGCTCAATAAGTGTACGACAGACAAAGTGGTAGCAGATCGAGTCACTCTACCAGACCTAGGAGCAGGTGCAGACTGATTAACCACGGGCGTCGACACAGAAGCTGTGTCTGGCAGAACCTTTACACCAGGACCATCTGGCCGATGGTTTTCAGAAAAAGGCACTGTTGGTTTACCTACTGTACACGTTTATATAAGGGAGCCGAATATCATACCCTAAATTACTTCTCTTATTGGAGTAGCCCCTACAAGGGATTCAAAATTCTACCAGTTCTATCCTGGTTTTAATCAAACCACTCCTTCGGTGTGCCTTTTCTTTTGCGATATAAAAATATCTACATATACACATGCATACATATGCACTTGTCACGCAAATGTTTATACCCAAATGCCACCATACAATGTCAGATACTACTCCCATAGCAGTTCTCACACAATACTACCATTCAGTGCATAAATAATAACGCCATAAAATTCCTAAACAATAACAAGTGTCTACATAATTCTAACATATGCAGCCCACATAATACCTTCACATATTGTCTAAATACTACCACAGGCCCATATAATAATGCCATATAGTGACCAAATTATGTATAGTATATTCTCATACAGATCTCACATAATTATAACATATAGTACTGCCGTTCATTGCTCAAATAATACCGCTATACATTGCTACACAACACTGGGTGGTTTCAGGGTTAATTTTAATCTGGGGTGGCAAGGTGGACTGGTGCCACCTTTGTTTTCTCTTTATGTTGTCCCAATTGGGCATTATACAATATCAGCACGTGAAACATTACATTATTAGCAGGTTTTTGGTTTTAGTGGTTTTCTTCAATATGCTGATAACACTTACCAAAAACTTTACACTTCTTCTAGTGAGAGTTGTCCTGGGGTTGTTTCTGCAGTCTTCTCTAAACCTAATATCAAGGTTTCTAAAACATAGATCCTTTTATTTTCTTTATTTTTTTATGCCATTTTTTTATTTTATTTTTATCTCAGCCAAATCTAGTCTTTCTATTCTGGGTGCAATGTTATCAATAGAGCTGAGAGAATTTTTTTGCCATGTTTTGCATATTCACCATTCCATGGAATAAAATGTGGGAATCGGTTTGCATATTATTCTCTTACATTTACCAAAAGTGAACCTTAAACCTGGCAAATTAATTTTCAAATTGATTTGCAGATCAGTGAATCTTGAATAGGGCAAACAATTCTTAAAACATAATGTCACGATCTGTGGGTATGTGGACCCACCTGGCCACACCGCCGTAGCGGGATAGCAGCTGGCCAAACAGTTTACCAAGTCAATGTCTATATAGTCCAAGCACAAGGGTACCTGTAGCAGTTCAGACAGTAGTATCGGCTAGGCTCAGATGGGACTTTGGCAGCAGACACCAGGCATGGTGTAACACAGAAGGAGTGACTGATGGCACAACACGACTCCAACTTTCTAAGGCGCAGGAACAACGGTAGCACATGATACAGGTAGCAGGTACAGGAACACTGGTAACAGGATAACACTAAGGGGCCATTTGCAAGACTAACACGGGTAAACACAACGCTCAGGCAATGAGTGAAAAGGGCAGAGCCCTTTTTATAGCCCAGGGTGATCATGGGTTAATTGATGATTATTTTCATGTGCCCTATGGGACACATCAGAACGGAGCGGAAGTGAGCTCTGGCGTCTCCTGGGAAGGAGATGCGGACCAGCGTTCACAGATCCATGGCTGTCGGGGGGGGTGAGTAATCCCCATGTTCCGCGGCTGTGGACGCTACAGTAACCCCCCTCTTACACCCCCTCTTCTTGGGAGCAGAGCGAGAGAGGTACTTTTTAATGAGGGCAGGAGCATTGAGGTTCTCTTCTGGCTCCCAGGACCTCTCCTCTGGACCAAACCCCTTCCAATCCACCAAATAAAACATTCTTCCTCCTACTTTTTTGAAGTCCAGGCTCTCCTTAACCTTGAATACATCGGACTAACCGCTGGGAACAACTGCAGGGCTAGGCGTTTTTGTGTAGCAGTTCAGGACCACAAGCTTCAGGAGGGACACATTAAAGTATGGGGATCCTGAGGGTAGGAGGCAGCCAACGCTTGTAAGAGACAGGGTTGATTTGCTGTAAGATCTCAAAGGGTCCGAGGAACCTGGGAGCAAACTTGTATAACGGCACCCTCGGCTGGATATTCCTTGAGGATAGCCAGACTTTGGTACCTGGAAGATCAAAAGGTTGCTCTCTTCTCTTAGCATCTGCTTTTTGCTTCATGCGATCGTCTGCCTGCAGAATAGAGGACTGGGTTTTCTGCCAGACCTGTAGAAAGTCTCCAAATGCAGAGTAAGATGCGGGTACCAGGGATGTAGCCGGAACAGGAAGAGGAATTTGTGGATGTTGGCCGTAGACAATCTAGAATGGTGTGGAGGTGGTGGACTCACTTGTGTGGTTGTTGTACGAGAAATCGGCCAATGGAAGAAGCTGTACCCAATCATCATGCTACATGGAGATGAGGTGGCGAAGATCATTCTCCATTATTTGGTTAATCCTCTCGATTTGGCCATTGGACTGGGGATGATAGGCTGAAGAAATGTCCAACTTCACGTCTTGGAGTTTACAGAGGGCTCTCCAGAATTTCAAGGTGAACCGAACCCCCCGATATGAAGAGGCAAACCATGCAAATGGAAGATGTGCTGTATGAGGAGATTTGCCAGCCGAGAAGCAGTAGGTAGGGCAGTCAGCGGGATAAAATGAGCCATCTTCGAGAACCGGTCCACCACCACCCAGAACGTATTGCATCCTGCAGAGGTAGGAAGGTCAGTGACAAAGTCCATTGGTATATACTGCCAGGGGGCATTGGGCACAGGTTGGAGCAGAGTGGCAGGCTTGGAGTGAGCAACTTTGTTGGAAGCACACACAGTGCAGGACGAGACAAAGTCCACAATATCTTTGGGCAGCGTGGGCCACCAGAAATGAAGGGTAATCAGATCTCACCCACGTGCTCAGCCAGTTTAGGGATGGGAGCCGTCGATGAGAAGTTTGGGATAAACTGCCGGAAGAAGTCGGCGAATCCCAAAAAACGCTGTATGGACCGCAGGCCCTGAGGATGTGGCCATTCCAGGACGGACTTTTCTTTCTCAGAATCCATCTTGAGACATTGATCCGAGATGATGTAACCCAGGAAGGACGGAGAGTTCTTTTCAAAGACGCACTTGTCCAGCTTGGCATACAGACGATTCTCCCTTAATCGTAGTAGAACTTGACGAACATGCCTCCGATGAGTTGTCGGATCTGGAGAGAAAATCAGAATATCATCAAGATAGACAACAACACAGACATAGAGAAGATCTTGGAAGATATCATTGATGAATTCCTGGAAGACCGCGGGAGCGTTACACAGATCGAAGGGCATCACCAGGTATTCGTAGTGCCCATCTCGAGTGTAAAATGCCATCTCCCACTCATCACCTTGACGGATTTGGATCAAATTGTAAGCCCCACGCAAGTCTAGTTTAGAGAAGATTGGGCTCCTCGTAAGCGGTCATATAGTTCGCTGGGTGCACCTTGAAAATTTTGCAATGGGGTCCTATAAATTATTTTTACAGCCTTAGGGTTGTCTGAAAAGTGCTGATGTAAATATTGATACTTTCTTTACTTAATAGATTTATTCAGAGTAGATTTTTTTTTGGCAAGATTGCTTTTCAATTAGGGCTCGTCCACACGCTCCGGAATTGCCGTGTTTTATTCGGCCTGGAATTTCGGCCGGCAAAAATGCAGCAGAATACAGTAGCAGCATAGTGGATGAGATTTAACAAATCTCATCCACATGCTACGTAAAATTTCCGAGCCGAAATTCACCTGCGGTGCATATTTTTCGGATGGCAGCATGTCAATTCCTGCTACGGAAAGTGTGCAGATCTGCTACATTTTTCAGAGGAGATGTCTCCATCTCCTAACATTGGGAAAAACGCAGCAATTTCCGCACAATTTTCTGTCGTAAAAACCACAGGAAATGGTGCATTTTTGCCGCAGCGGAAAGCCTTTGACTTTTGAACGAAATTGATGCAGAAATTTTCTGCAGCAATTCCGTTGTGTGTGGACAAGCCCTTAGTGTACCATCTACAGCTAGGGATAGGGTTAATCTAAACTTATTGTCTTGAATTTGCTTCCAAAAGGTTTGAATTTACCTTTTGTGGTGGATAGGAAAGACGTAATTGTGATGCATAGGAAAGACGGAAGCATTAAACTAAACCTTGAGGCATTTCCAAAAATTAAGCCCCCCACGTAAGTTATTCTAGCTTTCACAGCAAGACGTGCAGGTTAAAAGAGTATTCCGTCACTTGACAGTAAGCTCCAACCTGCTCCAAATTACTACAAATTACAACCTGAAATATACAGTACCTACCATTTAAATTCTGTCTCATTCCATTGCCACTTATGTTCTATGGACAACATATTATTGCTCTGCCGATGTAACTAAGACACAGCATGAGAATGCAGTACTGGTGATGGGGAAACGGCACAGAATTAGGTGGTAAGTATATTCCAGTTATCTCATGTTTCATGTTATTGTGTATTCCACCGCTCTCCCCTTACCAAAGGTATTGCAGCTGTAAGTGACAGCTTACAGCGTGATCTCGTGTGATTACGATTGCTGTGCTGTAAGTCCCACACAAATGTTACCGAAGTGTCGGGATTGTGAATAGACATCGCTTCCTGGCTGGAAGCGATATCTATTAACTCTCAAGACACTTCAGTAACGTTAATGTGTGTGTATGTGACTGCACATCATGATCTAGCAAGATCACAATGTGCTGAATAAATGAATGGAGAGAAGTGTATGACGCTGATTGGTCAGCGTTATACACTTCTCTCCACAACGCCCAGTTGGTCAAAAAGTAAAAACACACCCAATTGTCTATTAAGACAGTCATTAGCATAAATCTAAAATAGGTCATTACTAATATGATCGTTTTTCTAAATTAAAAACACTGCTGTAATCTACATTACAGCGCCGATCACATCATGTACAAGATAGGGCACTTATAATGTGGTGACAGAGCCTCTTTAAACGGTGATCTCTGCATTGTCATTGAAATTGAATGTCACTGAAATCACTGAACATCTATTTTCTTAATATCAAGATTTTTTCTTTTAATGTGTTCAAAATGTTATGTAACAAGATAACAATATTAGAATATAAAATCCGTGCAGTCTCACATAGTGCATCACTTATATCTACTGAAGGGGGCACCACTGGCCCTGATGGACTGGGCACCTAGAACATGGAACCCAATCCCACATTTGGTGCCTGAACCTATGGAAAGGTTACATAAAATGTATTGATAAGGCAGCGTTATTTAGGTAACTCTCTGGCAGTGTTATTTTTATACTTTATTACCAGGATGAGGATATAAAATGAGAGTACTGCATAAGGCACCATCTAATCTAAGGCTGGCCCTGCTGGTGTTTGTTACTTGTACAGTCAAAATTCCTGAATCTTCTAGGCCCTAAATATGTGATGTACGGTTTAACCTCAGGGATGTACAAAGGTGTAATATGCCACCCATAGAAGTTTATTGTACCATATTGTTCTCCATTTGAATCTCCATAATGTGGTGCCAGGCAGAGTAACCATACAGCGTCTACAGGTACTCTGTACAGCCGCTGTACACACGGCTGTCCCTCTTTTACCATCTGAAATGTCAGAGCCTTCTAAGTAGGCAATAAATAATTTGATTGATTGACTGTTCTTAATATTAGCGATGCAAACTAGAAGACACGTTCCCAAAATTAACATTACATCAATAATATATTTTATTTAATATGATTGTCCTATCACTGACCTATTGGTTGTAATTTAAAAAAATAAAAGAACTGCTAACGCATGTGTTTCCTCTACCTCCCCCTGATGATGCTGGTAACATTCTCCCTGTGATTGTTTTGTTCTAAATGAGTTGTTAAGAAACAGAGTGTCTCCCTCTGAGAGAACTTTGCAGTCAGTGAAATTCAGTGTGAAAACACATTCCCTTTTTAATATTTCATTAAGCGATACAATGAGCCAGATATTTTAATTAATAGTTATATTGTACATGTCTCTCTGCTGGAGATTGCACTCTGTCAGCATTTTTTTTATGTGGTAGAGAGACACACGTTGACCTTTGATTCAATAAAACTTCACTTCATGATTTTTATACCGTTAAATATTATCAGGGGTAAAAAACAGCATTCTCTGTAAATAGCTTGGCTTCATTTGAATTATAGCTTAAAAGGAGCCTTAGACTTTCTGGGTTTCATTGGTAGTGCAGTCCTAACGCTAAGTTAGGAATCCTCACAATATACATTATAATGAAATTATGTTAATTATGCTGATTTTTCTGTCCAAAAAGTTTGCTCCAAAAACTTCATAGAGATTATTTTGTCTACAATATCATGTTCCTCCCACAAGGGTGCTGGTTACAACTTGATCTATTCCAAGCTTTCTTTATCCATCTGGTTGAAATTTAATGATATGGTTGATAATGAATAACTTTCGAAGTATGCCAATGACTTCCCCCCTTAAACGACCCAAAATGTCCAACATAGTAGATCATCTTCTCCAAAAATATTTGCCTTTGGTCAGCATATGTCATGAAAAGGTGTGGAAAATGCCATTTACAGCCCTTTGATTTTCTAGCATATAGAGACCTTAAAGGAGTTGGCAACATTCCGTTAATTTATTTATAGCCTTGTAAAAAATTTAAATTTCTACGTTTTATTTTAAAAAAAATATAGATTTTCATTTTCACAGCCTCATTCCACTAAATTCTGCAAAAAAACTGGAGTGTCAAAATGCTCACTATACCCCTTGATAAATGCCTTGAGGGGTGTAGTTTGCCAAATGGTGTATTTTTGGAGCTGTTTCCACTGTTTTGGCCCCACAAGACCTCTTCACACCTAACATGGTGCATAAAATATATTCTAATAAAAAGGAGGCACCAAAATCCACTAGGTGCTCCTTTGATTCTGAGGCCTGTGTTTCAGTACACTAGGGCCAAATGTGGGATATTTCTAACAACTGCAGCATCTGGGCAATAAATATTGAGTTGCGTTCCTCTGGGAAAATCTGTGTTACAGAATAAAATTAATTGAAACAGATTGTGTGCAAAAAAATTGAAATGTGTAAATTTCACCTCCATTTTGCTTTAATTTCTGTGAAACGCCTAAAGAGTTAAGCAACTTTCTAAAGGCTGTTTTGAATACTTGATACTTAAAATGGGGTGACTTATGGAGGGTTTCTATTATATAGGGCCCACAAAGCTACTTCAGACCAATACTGGTCCCAAAAAAAAAAGGCTTTTGAAATTTGATTGAAAATGTGAGAAATTGCTGCTAAAGTTCTAAGCCTTGTAACGTCCTAGAAAAATAAAAGGATTTAAAAAAAAATGATGCAAACATAAAGTAGACATATGGGATATGTAAACTAGTAACTATTTTGTGTGGTATTACTATCTGTTTTACAAGCAGATAAAATTAATTTAAAAAAAAATGCACATTTTTACAAATTTTCTTTCAATTTTGGTGTTTTTCACAAATAAACACTGAATGTGTCGACAAAATTTTACCTGCTACCTGTTAGGAACCTGGTGACCTTTGACCTCATACCAGTCTGTTACAGTATATTCTGCCTGTGCCTGAACCCTACGGTGTATTTCACCATTGTCTTCTGGTCCATTGGGCCAACTGCTATTCACATTGGGACCACCTCAGGAGGTAGCAACATGGTAGTCTCCTTCCAGCAAAGTCCAGATACCTGTATGGGGGTTAGACAACACCCTTAGAGATGGCACAATGTCAAACCGGTTGAGTAGCACAGTGGACCCCAACCCGCTGATTATAACATAACGTAAGAGAAAGACATGTTGGGGAAACAATTCAAGCTTGGTGCACAGATAAGCGGCAACAGTTTGTAATATAAGGCAGAAACATGGTCAGGAAACAATTCAAGTTTAGTACACAAATAAGCAGCAACAGTTAGTAAAGTAAGACAGCAATAAACCAGACTAGTTTCATAGGTTTCCTGCGCCATCCTCTCATCTAGTAATGCAGGCCTGGCCTCTTCTGACCAGTCCTGCTGCAGCGAAATGATGCAGGTGGCGTGATGACCTTATAGCGCCGCCTGCATCACAAGTAAAGCGCCGAACAGTGAGGTAGGGAACTGATGGTTCCCTTGTCTCGCCAGCGCTTTCAATTGCATCTGCGTCCTAAGGATCCAGACACAATTAAGTACAATAGCGTGTGCCCCCCTTCCCCTGTGAGTGATCTGACCGTCAGTCGGGTTATATAGTTAATTTTTTTAGAAAAATATATATATATATATATATGCATGTATGTACAGGTGTATGTATATATATTTACATGTATGTAGATATATATATATATACATATATATATATATATATATATATATATATATACATACATATACACACACATATATTACCATAAAGCAGGGATCCAGTGATGGCAGCTCTCAGCACTGGTCTGTCATCATCCTTGCCTTGCAAAAGATGTCTGTAGAGATACTTTATGCTGTGGAGAGATTGCAGCAGAAGATTCTGCAACCTGATTGGTTGAGCTGACATGCTAGTGCATGAGTTGAAAGCTCAGCATCATGGGAAATAAGGGAAGTGCTCTGGTCTCAGTTCCCTTAGTTGATGTCACACATAGGAAGTGCCTTCCTCCCACTTGATGAAGAAGCAAGAGAAGATTTTACATGTAGTGCTCTGACTTGTATGACGGCTGGATCTCTGGCTAGGAAGAAGCTATTCACATAATATAGGTATTGTCGGAATGGTAGTGAAAGGCTCTATTCAGCTGTGAAAATATGAATTTTAGATAATGTCATTGGAGGTATGCTTTAATAAAATCTGTAAAAAAAAAGTAATAACATCAGCAAAAATACAAAATGAAAGGCAGGCGGCCAAAGAAAGCAAAACGAATCCCAACAAAATTCTTCAAGTATATAAATGCAGAAAACCCAAGGTACGTAGGACCCCTAAATAGTAGTAATGGGGAGTTGGTCACAGGGGATCAAGAGAAGGCAGAGTTATTAAATGGGTTGTTTAATATATAATTACAATATTACAATTAATATACTGAATTGGCTGAATGTAGATATGGTCCAAGCTAAGTTAAATAAAATAAATGTGCACAAGGCTCCAGACCAGGTGGGTTACACCCTAGAGTTATTAAAGAGCTTAGTTCAGTTATTTCTGTCCCTCTGTTAATAATATTCAGGGATTCTCTAGTGACTGGCATAGTGCCAAGGGACTGGCGCAGGGCAGATGTGGTGCCTAGTTTCAAAAAAAGGCTCTAGGCTTTCCCCAGGTAATTAACATCCACCGTGGGAAAAATGTTTGTGGAACTTTTGAAGGATTTTTTGGTCAAATACAGGAGTATTTGACAAAAAATAGTATAATAAGTGACAGCCAGCACGGTTTTACTAAGGACAGAAGTTGTCAAACCAACCTGATTTGTTTTTATGAAGAGGTGAGTAGAAGCCTAGACCGCTGTGGATATAGTTGTTTTGACTTTGCAAAGGCATTTGACACTGTCCCTCATGACGCCTAATGGGTACATTAAGGACTATAGGTTTAGAAAGTATAGATTGTAATTGGATTGAAAATTGGCTCAAGGACCGTATCCAGAGAGTTGTGGTCAATGATTCCTACTCTGATTGGTCCCCGGTTATAAGTGGTGTACCCCAGGGTTCTGTGCTGGGACCACTATATAACTTATTTATTAATCATATAGAGGATGGGATTAATAGCACTGTTTCTATTTTTGTAGATGACACCAAGCTATGTAGTAATATTCAGTCCATGGAAGATGTTCATAAATTACTGGCCAATTTGGAAACACTGAGTGTTTGAGCATCCACTTGGCAAATGAGATTTAATGTAGACAAATGTAAAGTTATGCATCTCTCAATAGGGGTAAAACAAAGTTCTATAATTTCTCCCATCCTTTGGTTGATCTTGATAAATAAATGTCTTTTTTTTCTAACGTACTATGTAAATGTAACTATGAATTACAGCTGTCTAGTAGCTCAATAAGACCTACTGCCTGGAACACATGAGTTTTAAGGTTCAAATCCTGATAATTTAACTTTGCTACCCATTAGGCATTGTTTTTAGCAATTGCATAGAGGGAAACAAAGTATCGAGCAATGCTGCAACTGCTAATTGAGAGAAGATGACCAAGTCTGTATAGACAATTCTCAATCCCTCCTAATCACTCAGAAGACGCTTTCCTTTATTATTAGCTAAGGCAAAAGATGCTTAAAATCCCCATGAAAAAAAAAGTCTAGCATTATATCAAACTTCCGGAGACCATCCAAACATTTTTATTGCATTTCTTTAGAGACACCTACAATGTATTGCTAAAAAACCGAAAAAGTATTGAAAATGGGAGGGCATCACTGCGTAGAGGCTGTACAGACTGGCACTTTATAGTTTGTGAAATTAAAGCATATCCTGTGATAAAACATTTGACTTGCATAAATCAGTAGTACATGTGAATCGGTGAGATTTTGCAATATAGCCTATTTGGGATCTATAAAAAATCAATAAAAAAAAAATCTATCTAGTGTAATACATTAAACAGAAGACAGGGAGGCAGGGCAGAGTGGGGGGGGGGGGGCTTCAGCAACATATGTCCCTTATTGATTATCTGAGATTACATGCAGCAGGGGAAGACTCTGATTGGTCAGCGCACACGCCACAGCTCGTTTACATCACACTAGGAAGAGGCCGCACATCGGCACAGACCAGGAAAACAACCAAAAATATGCCGCGTAGACACGTTTCTGGCATTAGTACATCTACTAAACATGTGCAGTTGTCCAAGGAAATTAATATTATTTTTTTATTGATTTATTTATGTAAGACTACATTGGCTTAAAAATGTAATGTAAATCTATTTAATAAAATAGTTAGATACGCCTCTGTATTTTTAAAAAAATTTTTTATGCCTGAAGCAATGACTAAAAGGATTTGGATTAACATTTGCCCCTGTGTGATGGATCACAAGAATATGTTGAGCAACTATGACACTGTTCCTTCCCAACCTTTGTATTTGGCTTGACAGTCATAGCAGAAATTATTGCTGTCATGGAATGCTATATTGTAGATGTTAAAGAGCAAGTAAAGGCATTTTGTATTAGCATATATCAAATACTGTGTAATGCTCAGCAGAGTAATATACCCAAGACACAAGATTTAAACTTAACTAAATATGTCAATCATGTTGTATTTCTCCCCTCTACCTTAGGTTGCCATGCAACAGAGGAACATCTCTAAATCAGTTGACAGATAGATCTACAGACTTGCGCAGGAGAAATGCAGTGTGTTGATTGGAAGAGATTTACACAGTGACAGGTAGTTGTTATACAGCATATCTGTTAACGGTAAAGCTTCCACGACTTTTTACATATTGGATGATCTTCATATGACGGCATATCTAAGATGTGTGGGAATTTCAACTGATTGTAGTAGTTTGGGTTGTCAATAATCATCAGTAACCTATATTGAGCATTATACAGTATGTTAAACAATATGTTAAAAAGTATGAAAATATTTAAAAAAATGAAAGAGAATCGAATTCCCTTATAATATGTCAGCACTCCACCTATAACACATGTATTTTTTAATTTTTTTTAAAAAGTTCTGGTGAAGGAATTTCTCATTAGTCCATAAATGGACATTGGCCACAAGACGGCGGAACTAGGCTACATCTATAGCAATTCCCTTTCCCAGGGACTGAGTGTTTCCCGGTAATCAGTTTTCCAAACGACTTACAGGCAACAGGAATACAAGAAACAGGAACTCACTAATAGAAGACAGGGATGATAACAAGATCATGATGTCAGATAGATGATAGGAACAAATGGATAATCCATAATGATAACAGTCGAATGATGGTAACAAACGGATGATGGGTATTGATAACCGTTTAATGATGGTAACAACTGGATGGTGGGTGATAAGCTAAAACTAAATTCAGCTTACCCTATATATATCCCTGGATTTATTTCCTAAGCACTGACCCTAACACCAGACAGCACTAACCTTCACTGTCCCAAATACTGTCCCTAATGGAGTCCCTAATCAGCAGGCACTGCCCTTTTTACAACACCAGGTAAAAATATAGGCACCAGAGGCAATGGAAACAAAACTAAACAGATCCATAACCCAGTAAAACAAGGCAAGCAGAACTGAGAACAATTGAGACAGGCTAAAACCAGAAAACTAAACAAGACCAAACACTGGAGCAAACAAGGAATGAGGAAATACAAGACAGAACTGGAAAAACATACAGCTAGGCTGGTAATACATGATCTTGCACTGAGTACAGAGAAGCACAAAGCAAACACACATATCATACTCTATCACCGACACCGTAATGCTGAGGCCAGGGATTTTTAAGGGGAGGCAAACCAATCAGGTCGTTCTCTCCAAAGGAGCCTCAGTAGCTTGCATCAATGTGGTCATCTAACCTGCACTGATGTATCAGCTGTGCAGCAGTTGCCGTTACAACTGCCCCAGCTGCTGAATAATAGCTAGGAGATGACAAGCGTGAAATAACAGACCTGCTGCTCGTAGCAATAAATACCAAAGAAAGTCAACCATATAGCGAATATAATCAGTTGAGACCATGTTGCTGCTATGGGACCTTTGGAGAAAAAGAATTCCAGGATGGTGTAGCTCACATCTTAATGGGTGGTGAAAACTTGCAGGGATGTCTCTGCAGGTGCTACAATGTTAGCAAACACTAAAGTGGTAAATGTACTCAAGTCAATAAAATAGGATTGGGGGCACCAGGACTTCCTGTTGGAGGTTTTTGGGATTGTGGTGGTGTCAAGCAGGCACTAATTTTTATATTTTGTCATCCCCCCATTCCTATCTTCTATGTACGCTACTGGTTGTGACTTGCCTTTCTCCCCACTGGCTTTAATGGGCAGCTCCATCCAGAGTGAGAAGGATTTTAAATGAACTGCTGAAAATTATGTTTTATGGAACCTTATAAAACATTTATGAGGGAATTTATTATTATTATTATTCATTCAACAAATGTCAAGTTCTATCAACAACTCTGTCTTAAAAGGGTCTTATCAATGAAAAATGATGTGGATGTATTGTGTACAAAACACCTAAATAGCTTAGAATTTGAAAATAAATTAAAAGTCTAAATATTGCCCCAGTAGAGTTACTTTTGTCCGAATGTACATTTTAGTACGCCAAAATCTCATTGTTGGTGTTGCAAAGGGAGCTTATATTTAAAGTGGAAATTCAGTCAACATGTCCTTCTAAAAAGTCATAGTTACATGTGAGATGATCACATTGGTGAAGTCTGCTGTCGTAGACTTCCACTGATTTCCAGAGCAAAAGGGCTCTATACAACCCCTTTGGCAGCGCTCTACTGGAAATCCAACATTTTCTTAGCACATTCCTGATCAATTACAGTTTACTTAGAATGTGTCCATAGTTCATAGCAAACCCCTGAAATGACAAATTCATTATAAATGTAATTTTTCTAACCTTCACCAGTATAAAGACACAATCGATCATTCTTAAATTTTGAATTTCTTTGTGTCTATGGCAAAGCAAAAATGTTGATATATAAGTAACCAACTTATGTCATAGCTCATTCATTCTAAAAGATTTCACATACTTGGTATTTAAGACAAAGCGTCATTTATATATACACCCCCAATGTGTTTTATGACTTTGTCTGGCACAAACCTTATCTTAAGTTGTATAACAAACTGCCTGCGCTTCTAGACAAGAGGGTTAAGTGATTACATGTCATAGTGTGTAGCTTTTACATTGACACTTTCCAGATTCTGTCATCTCTCGGCAAAGAAATCACTTGTCTGTTAAAATTACTTTTAAAAAGCTGTCAAAATTGGAGGGCCTGCTGTCAGGAATAGCAGGAGAAAAACAGTAAAAAATATTATCTCCTGGTGTTGCCCTCCCAGGAATACAAGCAGAGGTGCAGAATGAGACTGGAATTGGCATGTATCTGTGGATTTCTTGTCACTGCTCAGTTTCAGAAGGATGGCAGATTGAAGGCTCTAGGCCACTGCACTTGAAACAAGGGAATAACTGTCGTTATACAATGCAAATACTGGAGGGCCCAGCATTAATGGACCTAGAGCTGAGTATGCTGTGATGTACCATGGGCTACATACGCCATTATTTTTTTTAATGCAAATCGAATAGGAGTATTAAAACATATTGGGGCAGATTTAGTATTCAAAAGGCACGAGCATTCTGGCTCAAATTGAGCCAGAATTATGGTATACATGCTGGGCGCCACATTTATCAACTATTTTAGACACTTTTTGCTTGGCGCTGGACAAAAGAGCGTGGCTTAGCGTTAAATGGGCAGGGTCTGTCATAAAGGGGCATGGCATTTACAATCCCTATTAATAAGCCTTGTTTTTGAATGGAGCAAATGTCATATTTTTTTCATTTTGTATTAATAGACATTATGCATAGGCTTTTTAATAATATGATTAAATACATATCTATTTTTGGCCATTTCTAAATAGAATACATATGGATTATTATAACAATAGTTGCCCATAATATCCACAGTCTCATAAACTTAGCTTTAAATTGTGTACATACTAATGGGAATCAAACAATCAAAAAACAACAAAACATTGCTGCTCCGACCAAACATAAAAATTCAGTGAGTTATGGAGCTTTGCTTGCCTCGAAAATGGTGGAAATTGTACTTGCTATGCTGACACCCAAATGGCTTATAAAAGCACTGCTCAGTTGTCACGGTCAGCACAGGCTTCAGCTGAAAAGACAACAAAAAATCTCCAGAATGTTACTGTTCATCAAAGTGAAATATTTGAGGGCAAGTAAAGCTCCATAACTGAAACCAAAAGCTACATTTTCATTTTTTCCCCAGGAATTACACTTTGATGTGATGGCTTTGTAAGACCCATGGTCTCGGGCCGTCAGGTTTACTCACCTCCTGATGGCCACAGCCATGGGTCAGTGAGCGCTGGCCTTCATCTCCTCCTCAGGAGACGCCAGCGCTCACTTCCGCTTCACTCTCCTGTGTCCCGTAGGGTGCACGCGCATGGTCGTGCCTGGTCTTAAAGGGCCAACACGCGCACCTGAATTAGATACCCAAATTAGCCCATGAGCACCCTGGACCATAAGAAGGGCCATGCCCCTTCCTGCATTGCCTGAGTGTTGTTGTTGTTTACCTATGTTCGTCTCTGCAAATGGTCCCTTAAGTGTTTTCCAGTTCCCAGTGTTCCTGTTCCTGTTCCTGCTACCTGTATCCTGTATCCCGTGCTATCCTGGTCCAAGTGCCATTTGGAGCTAGAGTCGTGTTGTGCAGAAGTTTATGACAATTTAATGTGACAAATATTCCCTATATGTAAGCATATATAAACCATTTTGAGTAGTTACATATAAGTTAAAATTGAGCTGTATCAATTTTCATGGACTGTACTAATTGTTTTTTTCACCTCCTACCTTCAATTATTACTATTTAAAAAAAAAAAAACTCCAATGGATATATGCAAATAGAAGTACAATGTAGTATCTACGGTTATTACATATATTGAGTTATCTACAGCATATTTTTTTTAAACACTCCATAAGAGATTTGTTTCAACATTTATTAGTCGAGTATTGTAAGCAACAGTAGGGAGAATTTACCCCCTTTCTGCGTGGTGTTTTTGACATTAGGTTAAAGAAATGCATAGTGTGGATATTGAATAGAGAAGCTAGAAAGCCACAGTGCCAGCCATCAGAATATACTTTTTTGGGACGGGATTATAATCATTCCTAGTGTTGACCTGTCGAGTACCTTTTGCTGTGCTCTAATTGTGTGGGAGAAGGTGATAATAAGAACACAGTAAAGAGGATCACCTTGTTCTCTTCTCACTGTCACTAAGCTGATAAAAGTCATAGGACGGGGACATGTTGAGGCTAGTCAAGACTTAAGGTTTACTGTCAAGAGAACTCAGAAGAGATCTGAAAGGTAAAGGACAATGTAAGATCTTTTAATAACTTTCTCGAACTTTAGTCATGACATCTCCAATAAAGTCACATAAAACCTCTAGTTCACAAACTAATTGTTAAACTTTCACTTTCAAAAATTGTCATCTTTTTATCAATATGTTTTTAGTATTCTAGGCCAGGAGAGATTTTAATAGGTATGTCACATTATTCATAAATTTCTAGGAGGAATAACAGAGGAATGACACACAGAGTTCTAAGAAAAGATGTTCCAGAATTGTTATTTTATGGGAAATATAAGAAATGACTAAAAGAGACATGGCAGGAGAGTCGACAGGTTTTCTCTTAAGCTGGCCATACATATCAAATCAAAGCCAATCGTACATACTGATTTTGGTGAGATTGGCCAACAATCTAATGTGCATAAGGGCAACTTAATCAAGCATTGTGGATTTCAACATGCCAAATCCTTTGTTCTCTTAGGAGATAAACCACTGCTGTAATGTCTGTAAGTAATGTCAGTGGCGTATTCTCCTCTCTAGACCAAACTTAGCGTGCATGCTTATGGGAGAGTTTGGATAGATCTAAGGTATATGTTTGGCCTTACTTCAACAGCAGGTGGATACACACTCAGTGAACCTTCATTCATTCAGTAATTAATCATAGAATAAGAAAAACATTATTCTGGCATATACTTTATGAGGACTCATGATATACATGGTATTTATATCATATTTAATATTAGCAAGGACTGATAATAACTGTCATTTTTGTTTTTGTTTTAATGTTCTCTATAATTGGTGATAAATTATCATAGATTGTTATATTACATATATCGAATGTATGTATGTATGTATACATTTCTAATAATATAAAAACACCAACACCGACAAAAGGTGGATGCGTAGCAGTTCAGATCGCAATAGATCAGGTAGGTACATGAACAGGTGCCCAACCCAGTATCAGATAGATAAAAGTATTCGGCACACAGATTGAAGGTGACATTTTTTTCATTTTTTAAGTTTTAAGCCAGTGGCTATGTGCAGTGTGACGTTTCGGTGACATTCACCTTCATCAGGCACTATAAAGATACATTGTGGTGGTAAGAAAATATTAGCTCCATATATAGCCAACAAAATGTCATACAGAATATGTACAATTAAGTAACATGTACGCAGACATGTGAAAGACATTTTATATGATGCTTGTGAGTAATATTAGTCAAGGTAATACTGATAACATCTCCATTGTAGCTGTAGTCCCATACGTGGCTGATAAGAGACATAGAGCTGCAAAAAAATTGCATAAGATAGCATGAAGGGTGTTTTAGCCATCACCCACATCGACCTCCATGGTGGTGCAAATATCCTAGATTTAAGGTGGATAAAGATAAAGCCTCTCACCTGAGCCGTGCTGGGTAATGTTGTAAGCTAAGAATGGCGCTTTGATGCGGCTTGCTGCTTGTTGTGGTGCTGATTGTGTACTCGATGATTCCCGGTTTTAATAGGACCATCAGGAGTGTGGGGAGGGACGTGGCGGCGTCATCATAGACGTCATCACGCATAACGGCGGCATCCATGGTGACGTAATAGTGGGGTCATGTGGGAAGTGGGGGGTGTGGTCGAACATGTGACTAGTGCGCTGACGTGGTTCTGAGCAGCAGCGTTGCCTATCGAACCAGGTTCTCGTAGGCCTAGTAGGAGGTATGTACATGGCCAGTACCTGGATAGGGATAGAAGGCGCCCCCTAGTCCCCATAGTGAGGGGAATCGGCTCCTGGGATGAAAGCAAAAATTTTATTAAATAACAGGGACGGGAAGTCATTTGAATTTAGAAATAAAGGGAGGTGGGGTACTGCAAAACAATGTAATAGAGAGGGAGGTAGTTTAATAGTATGCATAGATATAAGGTATAATGAGTTAATTTAATGATATCCATCAAAAGTAAACAGTGGATCTAATTATTCCAACAAGCAGTCCCCGTTGCGACGTAGTGTGGATTAGCGAGTCTAACAAGAGATGGTAAGAAAAAATGTGGTTTAGAAAAACATAAAATGACAGGTTTTGTCATGACTTTGGATTGGGCCATTTTATGTGTCAGGCCAAACTTAATAATGTAGACAGACAGGCCCTGCTCTCACTGGTTGGTGACAAAGATTTGATCATCAAACCAGCAGACAAGGGGGAACAATCATAGTAATGGATAGGGCGTGTTATTTCAACGAGATCCATAGACAGCTGCAGGATGTCACCATCTATTTACCCATTGGCCAGAATCCCACTAATAAGATAACACATAGAATCCAACAGATCCTAGAGAAACACATCCTTGAGGGCACCATAGACCAGGACACAGCTAATTTCCAGACCAATCGACACCCAGTCATACCTGTATTCTACACACTACCAAAAATACACAAGAGGCTAGAGAGTCCACCAGGCCGCCACCATAGTGGCTTCCACAGACTTAGTTTTCTCACCCCTATCTATATTCATGAAAAAAAAACTTACTCCCCTAGTGAAGAATACCAAATCCTTCCTGCTAGACACTACGACCTTTCTAACAGCCATTCGTACACTTGACCAGATACCACCAGACACCATCTTAGTCAGGTTTGATGTCAGCAGCCTATATACCTCCATTGAACATAGAATTTTTCACCTCCAATCTGTGTGCCGAATACTTTTATCTACCTACAAAAGGTGGGTAGGAATTTTTAGATGATAAAAATGTAAGACTTTTACTGATTATATTAGAAAAAAAATTAAATGCTCACTTTTAGGCTTTTTTCACATCTGTGTCAGGGCTCCATCCTGGCGTTCCGTCTGAGCTTTCTGTCAGAACGGAACCCTGACTGAAACAAACGGAGACCATAGGTTTCCGTTTGCATAACCATTGATTTCAATGGTGACAATCCGGTGCAAATGGTTTCCGTTTGTCTCCGTTGTGCAAGGGTTCCGTCGTTTTGATGTAATCAATACCATAGTCGACTACAGAATTTCTTCCATAAAAACGACTGAACCCTTGCACAAATGAGACAAACGGAAACCATTTGCACCAGATCCGTCACCATTGAAATCAATGGTGATGCAAACAGAAACCTATCCGTTTGTTTCAGTCAGGACTCCGTTCTGACGGAAAGCTCAGACAGAAAGTCAGAACGGAGCCCTGATGCAGAAGTGAAGGAAGCCTTAATTACATTTTGTGCAGCACAGCAGACTGCTTCTATGTGAACAAAATAAGTTACAGAAAACTGCAAAATAGATTTTGGTATATATTTGTAGTAAAAGGTAATTCTTGTAACAGAAAAATGTTTTCTTAATAGCAAATTCAATTAGACAATTAAATTTTATAATATGTTTATTACATTTTACTGCTTTTGCAAAACAATAAACTTATAATTCTATTTTTCGAGTTTTTTTTTTTGTTTTTTTTGCTTTAATTCCATTTTAAGGAATCAATTACATTTCAAAATACCTTTGCAATTATCAAATATTACTGATTGCAGCATGAACCTAATTTGCATTTGGCCTTGAGTTTTTTTTTCCATAAATATAGACTTTGGCAATTACTTAATCAATTGGCACATTTTTCTACCTATCACGTGATCTGTTGTTAGAAGATTATTCTGTAATAAAAGGTCCTTATCATATAGCAATATGGCCTTAGACTGACAAAACATATTCAGAATTAAAATGATTTTGCACTTAAAAAGTAATAAAAAAAATTCTAGTATAACCGGAAAGTAAATCCAAGTACTATTATAAATCAAAATGAAATTTATAGGATTTGCCACTCAAGGTTTATTTGAAATATTTTATACTAAAGACATAGGGGAAGATTTATTGATAATGGCTTAAAGATAGTGCATGGTGCATGTTAGACTCCTTTCCCTTCTTTACACCACCTATTGGGTGATATGCTTTAGACCAGTATTTTGCACCACAAAACTTGTGCACGCCAGTGATAAATCTTCCACATTTCTTGACTCGACAATTCCACGCCCATATTCTAAATATGATACCCGGTGTGGCGAACATGTGACAAATCAATGTTCTTTCTGGCGCGCACATTAATAAATTTGGCCAACAATATATGCACCGAGAGAATAGGTGCACAAAATGCCAGAAACCAAGGAGCAAAGACGATAATAAATCTGCCCCTTAATATGTGCTGATGTAAAATTAGAAATAATGTATCATTTCTCAGTATCTTCTTTATTTAAGGGAGGTTGCTCTGGGACCATTTTTAAATCTAACACGGAAAATGCCTTCAAGCATAATGGTGTCTCAAGTCTCTGTGCTCAAGTGTCGAAAAAAAGATCTAGGATTCATTTGGTGAAATCTACATTTTTACTAAGACTCTAATTTTTGCAGGGAATGCTATGATGTGTCACCAATTATTCCATAATAGCTAGCTTGTGTAACCCTTAACACCCTGCTAAAGATCTCACTTCAATTGCAAGCAGGTGAGAGCCCAGTTGATGTGCCAATAACTCAATCTATGTCATTTGTAACATTTGAAGCATTTGCGAGTCTCCTGGAAATCTCTTGTGAGCACCTCTGCCTTTCACAACTTCATTTAACAATGCAGGCTTCTATTCTCTTCCCTGAAGGGCGGCAATTTGCTTGTTGTTTTTAATTGCATGGAGATGCTCCTTAAGGAACCCAATTTGAGAATTCGCAGGGTTTGCCTCTGGAGGCTGATTATTAACAAAATATATAGATTAATTTGAGAGCTAACAATCTGGATGAGAATCAGGCCATACTATTAATTTGATCCTACCACAAGAGACATAGAAATTAGATAGGGGAACCTTGTAGGTTTTCACAATAAAGACTTATTTGAGCAATATGGTGAAGAGATCAGAGAACACACATCATATTATCCATGAGTATACCTGCATATGGCCTAAGACTGAACCATAAACATGGGAATATTTCATTGTGTATGGCTCCATTTCAAGGAGTTGTCATAATAATTGATACGCCGTTTTCTATTACCCAAGACTGGTGTGAGTCACGCTAATGTACCATAGGGTTACACTATAGATCTATACCAGTTGTGTATATTCATCGTGTTTAATACAAATATTCGAGAATTCTTCTGCTCTGTCACTGGCAACCTGGCATGTGATTCCTCTTTAACATGGATATTTTCATCCATCCTTTGCTAAAATATGTGTTTCACGTACTATTTATTGTTGCATATCCTTTGAATATTTTGACTTAATGCTAGGAGAAAATGAAAAACGACTCAACAGGATGGCAAAATAATTATGCTGCGTTTTTCATGTGCCGTGAACCTAACGTAGAGAAGCTCTAACCATTCTTCAGACATCTGTGCATCAGAAAGAGCATGAGAATTGAATCTTTTCTAATTGTGCACTGGCTACACAATTAAAATCTCACCTTGTGCTAATAACACAGTGAAACCTATACTTAAAACCACCTGTCAAAGAAGAGAGACATCTGATAACACAGGCTGCCTGATGTACCCAATACATGCTTGTGTTTTTATCTGTTTTTTTCCTGACCTGTCACAGGAGAGTGCCTGTTATCTGTGGATTAAGTACTGCTCAGTGAGAGAACAGCACAGGTAGCACGCATCAAAACTCGCCTTCTCATTAACACCACAGCACGTAAATATAACAGCATGGCTGCCGGCCAGGAGAAAAACAATTCTTTATGCAGTAGAACAGCAGAAAAAGATTCTGGCCTTTAAAGTTGGTGACACCCTAGAGAAAGTCACTCAACCGTGGAAAACCCCCATCATTTTAAAAACAGTGTTTCAAAGAAAATGGCATATATAACATGGGTTTATATTTGTTTGCAGACATGTTGTATGCCTTAAAGGAAACCTGCCACTAGATTTTCAGTTACTAAACCACCACCATACCACTGGCTGTTATTATACTGCTGTGGAATAGCTTTCTAAACATGCCTCTGTCAAAAGTATCAGTTTAGGCATTATGTATAAAAAGGACTACGGTGCGCACTGTATGTAAATTACCCGAGAAGAGTCATGTGGGCAGTCCCTATCTCCTGAGTAGTCCTGGAGGCCTAGCTGGATTGACATTCCACAGGTCAAGATACATCATTACAGGCCAGTTCCTGTGGCATCCAGTACATGCGTAGTGTGCAGATAATGCCAAGTACAGTACACTTTGTGTCACTGCGCATGCACCTGGGGCTGTTGGGCAAGGTGGCTGGGCATAGGTGCGTACAGGGGTCCGGTGGTGTTGGGGATGGTTAGGGGGACCCAAGCTAAATTCGTGCAACAGGGCCCATAAGCCTCTAGCTACGCCCCTGGATTTTGCTTATATCGAGATCCACCATCAGAAATATCTGGATCCCATATGGACAAATGATGATGGCTAATATTCTCCCTATTATGTTCTTCAACCGCCATATTGTACCCTATTACATACATTCCTGAGAATCCATGGAAGGCTGTTAAATATCTACTCAAGGACAGTGACCCATTGATTTTGAAATAAAGGGAAATAATATGACCTTAATGCAGCCTCTCAGGTACATATACTATATTTCGAAGATCCATATGGGAGGTGGTACAGAATACTAACTGGGGCCTGTGTTTTTACACCTATGTTAAATGAAAGGCATTACGTTGGCAACCAGCTTTGTACATCACTTCCTTTAGTTTTACAAGCAAAACTTCATAGCACCCATGCAGAGACTGGTGGGTAGTGGTTGGATGAGAGCCCACAGTTTATTCTGGGCCCCTTATTTCCCTGAGTCCATGACAGCAGTACCACCTGTACTGGTCCAATAATCATAAATAACCATCATGGACCCTCCCCCTTTACTTTTGTTTAGTGGTAATTTAGCATAAAATAACACCTCTACAGCCTTTATGTGTAATGCCTGTGGCGGGTCGGCTACTGCCAGCGTAGCCCGCTGCCGGTTCCTGTACCATCCTCAGTGGGCTCTACTCCCACGAGGCCACTGGCATTCTCTGCCCTCGCCCTGCCTGCGGCCGCTGTGTCCCTAGTGTGCACATGCCCCGGCCGTCTCGTAAAAGGGCCAGTGCATGCAAAATCAAAAAATTACGCAATCACCCCTGCTGCTCCCCAGGACTATATAAGACACCTTTACTATCTCCCAGGTGCCTGAGCAATAATGGAAATAGTGTTATTTTGCGAAGGTTCCTGCATGCACCTGATCCTGTCTGCCTATGCTACCAGTTATCAGCCTGTATCCAGTTGTCCGTTACCAGCCTGTATTCTGTCTGCGGTTGATATCCGCCCCAGCGTGCATCCAGTAATCCATTACCAGCCTGCATCCAGTAACCATTTACCAGCCTGCATCCAGTAATCGGTCACCAGCCTGTATCCAGTTATCTGCTACCACCCTGCATCCGGTAAAGTCGTACCAGCCTGCATCCAGTAATCCGCTACCAGCCTGCATCTAGTAATCCACCATCTACCTGTTTCTAGCTGCCAGCTACCTGCCGGTGTTCCACTGTCTGCTGTCCACCTGTCATCCGTGATCCGCAGTCAATGCTCCATTCATCAAGGTACCATTTACCTGTGCCAGTCTTGCACCTATCTGGCCAGTAGCTACTCCATCGGGACCACCTCAAGCGGTAGCGGTCTGCCAGTCTCCCTGCAGCGAAGGCCAGATCCCTGTATAGGGGTTAAATGTGTATGAAAGATCGGAGAGGCTGCTTAAACAACACCCTTAGAGGTGACCCTAAGCCAAACTGGTGGAGTAGCCCAGTGGGTCCATAAACCTGCTGGTCGTTCCACTATGTAGAAGGTGTTGCCCTATTATTATGAAGACAGGCCATATCATTGACAAGCACCACAGCAATGAAGTTAATGTGTTCAAAGAAGGAAAAAGGTCCAAGCATAAGGATCTAAATGACTTTGATAAGAGCCAAATTGTGATGACTGAACGGCTGGGTCAGAACATCTCCAAAATGTCAGATCCTATTGGGTGTTTCCAGTATGCAGTGTTAAGTACCTACAAAAAGTGGACAAAGGAAGGATAACCAATGAACTGGTGACAGTGTCATGAATTCCCAAGGCTCATTTATGTGCATGGGAAGTAAAGGCTAGCATGTCTGGTCCAATCCCCCAGAGAAGCTGCTATAAGACAAATTGCTGTAAAAGTTACTGCTGGCTATGATAGAAAGATGTCAGAACACACAGTGCCTTACAGCTTCCTGCGTTTGGGGCTGCGTAGCTGCAGACCAGTCAGAGAGCCCATGCTGACTCCTGTCTACCTCTGAAAGTGCCTTCAATGAGCACATGAGCATCAGTACTGGACCATGAAGCATTGGAAGAGGGTGGCCTTTTCTAATTAATTAAAATTGTATTGCATCTTGTGGACGGCCAGGTGCGTGTGCGTCACTTACCTGGGGAAGCGATGGCAACGGGTTCACTACGGGAAGGAGGCAAGCTGTTGGAAGTAGTGTGATGCTCTGGGCAATATTCTGCTGGGAAACCTTAGTTTGTGGCATTCATGTAGATGTTACTTTGTATTACCTACCTAAATATTGTTGCAGACCAAGTGGCAATGGTTTTACCAAATAGCAGTGGCCTCTTTCAGCAGGATAAAGCACTCTGCCACACTGATTAATCAGGAATAGTTTGAGGAACATGAGAAAGAGTTCAGAGGGTTGACTTGACATCCAAATTCTCATGATCAGAATCCGATTCAGCATCTGTGGGATGTACTGTGGAAATAAGTCCGATCCATGAAGGACGCACATCGCAACCTACAGGTCTTAAAGGATCTGCTGATAACGTCTTGATGCCAGATACCACAGGACACCTTCAGAGGTCTTGTGGGGACCATTTCTTGACTAGTCGGAGCTACTTTGGCAACACAAGGGGACTTACACAATATTAGGCAGGTGGCTTTAATGTTATGACTGAGATATATACAGTACGCTGTTTCTAAGTTTAACCCCTTAATGACCACCAATACACCTTTTCACGCAGGCCGTTAAGTGTACTTATGCCAGAGCGCCGCCTTTTCACATCGCTGTGTCATAATCCAGGCACGGGTGTCCTGTGCCAGCTAAAGCGGGTGTCGGGCAGTGTAAAGACAGTCGGACATATGCTCTAACAGGCCGGATCGATTTCAACATCAATCTCACCCGTTTAATCCCTTTGATGCGGTGCTCAATAGCGAGCGCCCCGCATCCAAGTGGTTTTAGAGGGAGGGAGCTCCCTCTCTCATCCCACCGGCACCCTACAATGGCAATCGCAGGGTGCCGATGGCTTCTATGGCAGCCGGGGGCCTAAGAAAGGCCCCCAGGTCAGCCTTTAGTGGATGCCTGCTAGGCCATGCCTGAGTCATGACCTAGCAGGTGCCTGTCAGTTTTGCACTGACAGGGAATAATACGCTGCAATACAGAAGTATTGCAGTGTATTATAAAAACGATCAGAAGATCGCATAGTGAAGTCCCCTAGTGAGACTTTAAATAAAGTTATCAAAAATGTTAATAAAGTTAATAATAAATAAATTAAAATACCAAGTAAAAAAAATGAAAAACCCACTTTTTCCCTTATAAAATACTTTAATATGAAAAAACAATTTAAAAAAACAAAACATTACACATATTTGGTATCTCCACATCTGTAACGACCCCACCTATAAAGCTATTATGTTACTTAACCCGTACGATGAGCGCCGTAAAATATAAAGTAAAAAAACAAGGTCAGAATTGCTGTTTTCTGTTCATCCTGCCTTCAAAAAATGTGATAAAAACTGACCAAAAAGTCGCATGTACTGCAAAATGGTACCAATAAAAATTAGAAGTCATCCCGCAAAACACAAGCCCTCATACAGCTGCATCGGTGGAAAAATAAAACAATTATGGCTCTTAAAACATGGTAACACAAAAACAAATAATTTAGAAAAAAAAAAAGTGTTTTTACTGTGTAAAAGTAGTAAAACATACAAAATCTATATGAATTTGGTATCGCCATGAATCATAAATGACCAACTGAATAAAGTTATTATGTTATTTATACCACATAGTAAACGCCGTAAATCTAAGACGCAAAAAAGAGTGGCGAAAGTTATGTTTTTTTTTCCGTTACCCCCACAAAAACGTTAATAAAAGTTAATCAATAAATTATATGTACCTCAAAATGGTGCTATTAAAAATACAACTTGTCCCACAAAAAACAAGACCTTATACAGCTACGTTAACGTAAAAATAAAAATGTTATAGCTCTTGAAATGCGACGATGGAAAAACTTAAAAAGTAGCTTGGTCATTAACCCTTCTCAGGACCAAGGGTCATCAATGCCTCAATGACCAGCCCCATTTTTTCAAATCTGACATGTGTCAGTTTATGTGGTAATAACGCTAGAATGCTTTTGCCTATCCGAGCGATTCAGAGATTGTTTTCTTGTGACATATTGTACTTTATGTTAGTGGAAAAATTCATAGCTTATTTGTGAAAAACACCAAAATGTAAAGAAAATTTGCAAAAATTATAATTTTTCTAATTTTAAATGTAATCTACTTGTAAAACAGATAGTAAAACCACACAAAATTGTTTCTAATTAACATCCCCCATATGTCTACTTTATATTTGCATTGTTTTTTGAACATTATTTTATTTTTTTAGGACGTTACAAGGCTTAGAACTTTAGCAGCAATTTCTCACATTTTCAAGAAAATTTCAAAAGGCTATTTTGTCAAGGACCAGTTCAGTTTTGAAGTGGCTTTGAGGGCATTATGTACTAGATAGACCCCATAAATTACCCCATTTTAAAAACTGCACCCCTCAAAGTATTCTAAACAGCATTCAGAACATTTATTAACCCTTTAGGTGCTTCACAGGAATTAAAGCAAAGTAGAGGTGAAATTTACAAATGTAATTTTTTTTGCCAAAATTAAGTTGTAATACATTTTTTTCTGTAACACAGAAGGTTTTACCCAAGAAATGCAACTCAATATTTATTGCCAGATTCTGCAGTTTTTAGAAATATCCCACATGTGGCTCTAGTATGATAATGGACTGAAACGCAGGCCTCACAAGCAAAGGAGCACCTAGAGGATTTTGGGGTCTCCATTTTTGTAGAATATATTTTAGGCACCATGTCAGGTTTGAAGAGGTCTTGTGGTGCCAAAACAGTGGAATCTCCACAAAAGTGGTTTTGGAAACTACACACCTCAAGGAATTTATCTAGGGGTATAGTTAGCATCTTGACCCGACAGGTCTTTTGCTTTATTTATTGGAATATGTCTGTGAAAATTATAATCTAAAAAAAATATTAAAAAATGTCATTTTTACAAGGAATACATAATAAAAAGCACCCCAAAACTTGTAAAGCTATTTCTCACGATTACGGAAATATCCCATATGTGGCAATAAACTGCTGTTTGGACCCACGGCAGAGCTCAGAAAGGAAGGAGCGCTATTTGGCTTTTGGAGCACAGATTTTGCTTGGTAATAGTTCTGTTTGGGTTTTTGCTGGTATTTCAGTTTATAATGTGGGGGCATATGTAATCTGTGCGGAGTACATCAGGGCATATTAAAAGGGAGTATAATCATGCGGTAAATAAATAATAATTCATAGATGTGTGGCCTGTGTCGCACTGATAAATCTTATCCGCTTTTGGACACTGCACAATTTCTGTCGCTACATTCTGAGCGGCAGAACTTTTTTTAAATTTTTTCTCCACCGGAGCTGTGTGAGGTCTTATTTGTTACGTTACAATCTGTAGTTTTCATTGGTACCACTTTTTATTCTATATTTTGGGAGGGGTGGTGACCGAAAAAATAGTGATGCTAGTATTGTTTTTTAATTCTTTTTTTGCGGTGTTCACCGTGCGGGAAAAATAATATTATAGTTTTATAGTTGGGGTCGTTACGAATGCGGTGATACCAAATATGTGTACTTTTTTTAATGGTTTATATTTTTCCTATAATAAAAGACTTATTATAGGGAAAAAAGCATTTTAATGTTTTTGTAGCTTATAACTTATTTTTACACTTTTATAAAACATTTTTTATTACTTTTTTTTTAACTTGTTCTACTTGAAGACCTGCAGCATTGATGGCTGCTATAATACATTACACTACCTAATGTAGTGTAACGTATTATAAACTGTCAGTGTGATGTTGACAGTCACACTGACAGGAAGCCTATGAGGACCAGCTGGTCCTCATAGGCTTCCGTGAATGGCAGACTGGAGGCTGTTGTATGGCCTCCGGTCTTGCCATGCAACCGACGGCAGCACTCGCAATCGGTCCTCGGGAAAGTTGTAGCAACAAACTTTCCAGTTTGTTGCTACAACAATCTTTCCCTGTGATCAAATGATCGGGACATGAACCAATCAGGTCCCGGTCATGTCTCCGGGACGAGAGGCAGGGGTGAACAACGCGATCCGGGTGTCAGCACTACTCTGAGACACCCGGATCCCACTTTTAACACCCACTGTGAATTCACGTCGGCGCTGCACAGATCCCAGCATACGCCGACGTGAATTTACTGTGGGGGCGGTCAGGAAGCGGTTTATACCGGTGATCGTATTCTCTGCAGCCGAACCAATCGGTTCGGCTGTCAGAGAACAGCTCTTTTCACAGCGCTATGCCGGCTGGAACAGACATCTGTACATACACGTCCTGGCAGCACGGGGTATGTGCGAAAAGGACATCTATGTACAGATTGTCGGCATTAAAGGGTTAAGGTCTAAATAGGCTTGTCATTAGGGGGTTAAATACACTAGTTACACATTTTTGTAGCTGCATATGTGTCAAACTTGTCCACCTTCCTCTTATAGCCCATCTAGGTGTCATTGCTGATTGGCAAGTAAAATATGACAAAGCACTAGTTATCAGGGATGGACAGGGATAACAAGCCACAGGGCACCAGGGAGAAACAAGGCTGTGGATAGTATGGGCCAGCTTATTAAACTTATAGATGCCCAGCTCTGGTGTATCATACCACTAAACATCAAGTGTTAGAATACAAATTACTGTAGAAAAGATCTGGCTCACTGGTCAGGGTATTACTAGGTAGCCCTGGGAGAGGAGCTCTATTATGAACATTTCCCTCTTGGCAAATCTGCACCTGAGAAGCATAGGGCCAAAATACTGTTCTTGTGCACGGGTCCCATACATTCACTCCCCCTTCAATTGCACAACAGAAACTTTAGTCCTGAACTGCATGTTATTAGAGATAACTGAATCTTTCAAAATTCTATTGCCATTTGATTCTCCAAAAAATGTGTTGCTGCAGATTCCAAACTTGGCAAATCGGTTCTACTATTTCTACCTCTTAATGCCCAGTAAACACGGTCAATTATTTATTTATGTATAGACTCAATATATTGTACATAGCAAACACAAAAGGAGAGTACTCAATAACTTGCAGTGAAAAATGCTCATTGCCCGTGGGATTTCACACTCGCATTAGAAGAACATACAAGGAGTGAAACTCCATACATATGGCACACTGAGCAGATTTTTATGGAAGGCCGTATTGATGCAAGGCAGGAATGATAGATTTATTTTAGCACAATGGGATGAAAAAGGTGAGGGATCAACGGCGCCCATCCTAACGAAGGGACCAGTCCAGTCCAGAAACGCGTCGTCGTTCAAATAAAAGATTACCTTGATCCTATATACCTGTGAACTTGTTCCTTGTCCTCCTGAGCCTGGCGCCGTTACCCGATACTACACTGCTTTTTTCCTGCTCATTTATTGTAATGACAGGGTAGGGAGAAAGACAGGTGAGCCCTAATCTACCCGCCACTCAGTCCCTGCCTACTTGCAACGACCCGTCCTAAGCGACGGGGTACAACTGGGCGACGGTCCCTATGCTCAGTAAGTGCAAGACAGACAAACAGACAAGGGTACACAGAAGCTAGGGAAACGGGGCAGCTGCTAACGGAGACACCGTGAGCAACAAGAGTAGTGAACGAGCCGAGTCAAACCAGGAGAGAACGAAGTACAAAACGCTGAGCAGGAGAGTGGTCAGAAAGCCAAGGTCAATAACAAGCAGAGGATGAGTAGTACAAGCAGCAGCAGCAAGCCAGGAAACAAGCATAGAAGAATCACAGGCAAAGGAGGAACAGGAAAGGCAGGTATAAATAGACAGTGGGCGGGAGCTAGCTCCATCTGGCCAGGCTGTGATAAGCTCTCCCACTCCTATGCCTGCCATCCGGAGTCAGTCTCACAGACATAGGAGCAGGTGCAGACTGATTGCCGACGGGCGTCGAAACAGAAGCTGTGTCTGGCAAATCCTTTACATTTATCCTCTAGATTTATTTTCGGGTACTTTTATTTATATATATATATATATATATATATATATATATATATATATATATATATATTATACATTAAATTATGTCTCAATAAAAAGAAACCAGTGAGAATATAGCAATACAGACATCACTACAATCTTCATGGAAAACCCGTGGTCACAGACAAACCTCACACTCCAACAGTATAAACATGGAACACAACAGTCTAATCACATTATACAGCAGACTCCAATTTTTCAATAGTCAAAACCACAGAGTTTTATGCACCCTCTATCTTATTACCAAGATAAAATATTTGCTGAGAAGAGAGGAGACAGCGAAATTATGGGTTGGTTACAAATAACAAAAACATTTTATTATATATTACATATATTATATAAAGTGGCTCCAAACAAGAACTTTTTTGAGGTTCTACAAGACATTAATCTCTTAAATTAGCAAGTAGAAAGGGCCAATAGAAGGAAGTAACACTTGGCTGCAGGAATAGACTACACATAGGGTTTGTTTGTAGTCTGTAAACTTGGAGGTCTGCATAAGTGCTGTACAATATACACAAAATAGAAAAATAACATTGTGTAACCCTCTTAAAGGGATTTTATTTTTTTTTAATTTAATTTTATTTCCACTGTTAAAGAAATATGAAAAATTACGATTTTTTTTTAATGTTCTCTATTGTCGACCACAAGAGGGAGCTAATATTGAAATGTATTGAAATCAAGCAAACTGTGACCTGGCTGTTGTAGATTTAGTCTGGCTCCTCCTACTGCTAGGGACCTCACACCACCCTTCCCCTTTTGGCTTTGTGCAAGAGGAGAGGGGAGTTATTTTTTACAATACCACAATGCAGCACCATTGCATTCGTGTAGTAAAGTAAAGCAGCTACCCGAGGACGCTGCTTGGAGGGTCCTGGAGATGCTGATGGGAGAGTCCTGGGGCTGCCGAAGATCCTGGTGCCGACACTGACATTGGAGATCATTGGGGTGCTTCTTCACCCCAGTTATGTTGTGAATTGCGTATTCCACAGAGTTATGTGCAGTTCAAAGCTAATATGGCTCCTGCATAGGAGAAAAGGTTGACTGCTGTCCTTACTTTCCAATGCCCTTGCTGTGCCATACAGCATCTGTGTATACGTCATGCAGTGGCACACTACACAGATGCTATTACAGATGGCGGCCCATCTTGTACAACTATTTATTAATAAAAAAATAAAAAATAAACATTTGATGTTAAACTCATTTTAATACTTTTTTAATTTAAACAATATTATTAATAATATAAAAAAATAAACATGAGTTATTGCACAGATATTATTCATCATTCAGTTACAGCAGTGATATATACAAATACATTTAATTTACTTCCATATGTTACTGGATAGAGATGAGCAAATCGATTCTACATTAATCGAATTCCGTCCGAATTTCCCAAAAGTTTTGGATTCCGCGACCTCTGAAACTTTTGGGGTTCGCAGTACACGAATCTTGCCAAATGGTGCAGGTGGATGACATTACTACCGCTGGCTTTCAAAGCGGTTGGCGCTTTATATATATAATGGAACTACCACCTACGAGAAAGGGGCTTGTACTAGCTCCAAAAAGAAAAACGGGTGCTGTCTAAATATTAAATACCTCCTACTAAATGACAGCAACACTTACAAAATAATTAGAAATTATAAATTCAATGAAAACTTTATTGTTACATATAAATAGATAAAATAAATGAAAATGTAAACATACCCACAATGAAGCATTAACCCCAAGGTCTATAATCAATCAGATACAGTACATATAGAAAATGCAAAGTGCAAATTCTACAATCAATGTAAGCCACATAAGTATACTAGGGCTGGAATTAAGCATAAAGTGCAAAGTGCATACAATAAGTCAATCAAATACCCTGACACGCGTTTCACCCTGCTTCTTTTGGGGGTGAGACCCCCCAAAGAAGCAGGACAAAACATGTGTTGGGGTGTGTTACCCCTTGGTCTGTATGTTCCACTTCTCCTGTATGTAGGTATATGATTGGCTTATTGTATGCAATTTGCACTATATACGTAACTGCAGTCCTAGTATACTTATGTGGCTTTCATTGGTTGAAGCATTTCTATATGTACTTTTTCCCTTCCCTTTTCCCATCCCTTGGTTGAACTTGATGGACATGTGTCTTTTTTCAACCGTACAAACGTTGTAACCATGTAACTATGTATCTGATTGAATATAGACCTTGGGGTTAATCCTTCATTGTGGGTATGTTTACATTTTTCATTTTTTTAAAGTTTTGATTGAATTTATAATTATTTTAGTGTTAGGGTATGTTCAAACGCCCAAAAAACCTCCGAAATATCGGAAGCAGAACGCCTACGAACATATGCCCATTGATTTCAATGGGAAAAACTGCATTCTGTTCCGACGGGCCGTTTTTTTGCATGGCCGTTTATCATAGACTCTATTGAAAACAGCTCCAAAAACGTCCGAAAAAAATGCAGCGAAAAACGCTGCGAAAATTGTGAGTGGATCAAAAAACTTCTGAAAATCAGCAGCTGTTTTCCCTTGAAAACAGCTCCGTATTTTCAGACATTTTTGAGTTTGCATGTGAACATACCCTTAGGCTGGGTTCACACGACCTATTTTCAGACGTAAACGAGGCGTATTATGCCTCGTTTTACGTCTGAAAATAGGGCTACAATACGTCGGCAAACATCTGCCCATTCATTTGAATGGTTTTTCCGACGTATTGTGCAGACGACCTGTCATTTACGCGTCGTCGTTTGACAGCTGTCAAACGACGACGCGTAAAAATACAGCCTCGTCAAAAAAAGTGCAGGACACTTCTTTCAGACGTAATTTGAGCCGTTCTTCATTGAACTCAATGAAGCACAGCTCAAAATTTACGGCTGTCAGAGAAGCCTCGCAAAATGCGAGGAGGAGGAATTACGGCTGAAACGAGGCAGCTGTTTTCTCCTGAAAACAGTCTGTCTTTTCAGACGTAAAAGCCTGCTACCGTGTGCACATACCCTTAAGGGCATGTTCACACGCTGAGTCAAAAACGGCTGAAAATTACGGAGCTGTTTTCAGAGTAAACAGCCTCTGATTTTCAGGCGTTTTTGAAGCTGAAAATAAAGCTTTTTTTATTTGAAGCTTCTTTTGAGGCTTCTTTTGAGGCTTCTTTTGAGGCATTTTTTGATGCGTTTTTCATAGTGTACATTGGAAAATCAGCCCCAAAAAACGCCTCAAGAAGTGACATGCACTTCTTTCTATGGAGCGTCTTTTTACGCTCCGTTTTTTAAAACAGACGCCCCGTATGAACTAAATGCTGTTTTTCCCATTGATTTCAATGGGCAGATGTTTGTAGGCGTTCAGCTTCTGTTTTTTCAGCCGTAAACGCCCCGAAATACGCCTGAAAACACTGCGTGTGAACTTACCCTTATATATAATGGGGCAGATTTACTATTCACGTTAAGCCAGAATTCTGGCATACATGCTGTGCACCACATTTATTAACTGTTTAGACACTTTTTCGACACGCTTAAAAAGGGGTCGTGGCTTAAGATTTAACACCATGCACCAAAAAATTATACTTAATTTCGTATAATATTTTCATCTGCACTTGCACACAGGGAAACTAGCACAGGCGGATGGCATTACAATAGGAGACGCTGATAGACAGGGTCGGGTCACGTGCCCATCCATCAACCGCCATTTTTGGGATGAGAGCAGAAGGGCTGCCCAGGGAGGACACCTGAATAATTAAGGAGCCGTGCTTCTAAATGACATAAAACAAGGCAGAACTTCTAAACACAGTATATTAGTAGAAGCCCAAATATCCCTTTATTCACTGTTTAAAAAAACATTACATCCAGGATACAGTCCAAGAAGACATCAGAGAGTCAGACACAAATTTTCAGGGCAATCAGGGCATTCACGATTTGCTGCAAATTCATTCAGACCGAATCGAATCGGATGGCCGATTCAATTGAAACAGACCCATAATGAATTTTGGGAAATTCGCTCATTTTTATTAGTGAATACAACATTTTAGTAAATATAATAGAAATTCAGCACATTTTAGATTTTTGTAAAATTTGTCTAAAATTAAAAAAATATAAGCTCCCACAAAGCCAGAAAGCCACGATGCTTCACATATTCAAACTTTTAATAAAAAGATTACAAAATAGCTAAGGGAACACGAAATATTTTTGGACATTAATTGGCAAAGAGGCCATGAAAGAACAAGCCAGACATTTCTGTTATTGTTTATTCATTATCATCATATGTATTAGCTTATTCCATCAACATAAGTGAATGTAGGATCTGTTGTGCTCAAAAAACAGCAGGGGGTTTTGCATCATTCCAAAAGCACAGAATAGTTTATTTAATTACAAGTGAAATTTAGCCTAAAAAGCAGAAGAGGAAGAGGTTGTCGAATCATAGCAAGTAGAGTTTTTGTTTATTTAAAGAATAGCTGTGAGGTTGATCCACTAAAAGCCCCCAATGTTACCTATAATGCAAGAGACCCCAGATCGTCACAGATCACCTTGGGCGGTGATTTGGGAGAATTCTCCATCAGTTAGGATTCACTTATACAGTAAATATGTGCAAAGGGAATAACATGAATATATTTTAACAAAGGTAGGCTAGGTTCAGTTTGGGCACTATGTTAGGTGTATATGTCATAGGGCACTTACCAACAAATATGTAGATGTGCCCATAGACTTGCATTAGCCAGATGTACGGCAAAAAGTGGGGTTTAGGCATACGTTTTACTGGTATTTGTTAGTAGTCTTTTTTTTTTCTTTACTGTATTGAAAGGGGGTCCTGCGAAAAAAAAGTATACCTCGCGGTAGACAAGCGTTACAATGAGAGTTAATGGCAGATGTGGTGAGTACCTAGCCTTAAAGGGGTTTTCCACGACCAGACAACTGATGACCTCTGGTCACGGAGATGGCTCCGGTCACTGAATAGTGGCTGAGCTGCAGTACTGCAGCTCTACTCCTATTCAAGCAAACAGGAGCAGAGCAGCAATTCTGCAGAATGGCCGCTTTGCAGTGGTCGGAGCCATCTGCTTCCGGCTCCAACTGCTGCATAAAATATCCAGCGTCCGGAGGCAGCCGGCGCGGCTGATTGGTGCGGGGTCCGGGGTCATATCATGTACTGATGACCTATCCTGTGGCTAGGTCTTCAGTTGTTCGCTTGTGGAAAGCCCCTTTAACCATTTATATCACTTGCATTATAAATTTAGCAAAAATTTGGCTGTGGATTGTAAGGGAGAGTGTTGCAGACATGCATAGATGCCAGTTCCCCACAGTTGCAGTCAGGTGGACAGGCACAATAAGAGACATAGGACTCCAATTCTCACAATTTTTAGGTGTTTATAGCTTATAGTTCTTTGCCAAACATGCCTATCGTTGGAATACCCCTTTAATAATAGGATTACATTTATTTGTCTTTTATGGTGTTTACAGTTTTGTATGACGGTTTTGAGACTTTTTTTGTCCTTATCTACACTATGGAAGTATCTATTAACTGTATACACAAAGGCAATATTGGGGGAAATGTGTATAATCCAAGCATTTATCAGCACGCAGCTAATGAATTTATAAATTTGGTGACTATTACCCAAAATGTTTCAATGCTTAAGAATGTATGTGCATAAATAATTTTTCCTGGGTTTTTTGGCGCATTTTTTTTATAATCCCGCCAAAAATTTATGAAAATTATGAAAATCGCAAAACAGAATTGAGTCACGTAAATACACCCTAACGCTGATTTCATGATTAAAAAGATCCATAGAAAACCATCATCCACCATCCATATATAAAATAATTAAAAAAAACTGCAAACATAAGCAATGAAACATCGTAGAACAAAAACAGCAGCACTGGAAACTACATGAATACAAATTTCAATAACTTTTCATAAATGTAAATGATTAGATAGTATAATAATAGTTATAGTATTTCATTTTAAATTACAAGAGATTTCTAATTTGTCACAAGGGCAGTACAGGATAATCCCTAATGTAAACTGTTACTAAATATTTACAGGTCCATATGATTTTGCAAGACTGTAGCACAACAACTCTTAAAGATTAGAGCTTCTTTTTGTGGCTTAATCCATAATTTAAATCCCAGGATGCCGGCTATACTGAATGAAAGAACTATACACACAATTTCTAAATCTGCACAACCAATTATTCCATCTTAAATATTTATAATTTATTTTGAATAAATAAATAATGATCCACTGTTTGCCTTTTGCCTAATGCACACGACCGTTGTGTGTTGGCCGGGTCCCGTCAGTGATCCGTGGAAAGATAGGACCTATTTTCACAGACCCGATTGACCCAATAAAGTGAATGGGTCCGTGAGTGCCACTCGGATGCCATGAAAAACGGCCCGAGTGGCACCCGGTCGTGTGCAACTGCACTTTGTCTGGCAAATTTGCTATATAGAAACGTACATGCACATATTCCCAATACACATGTGAACATTACACTATAAATATTGTGCTGAAAGTGGTGGAGGGACCCACTACAGCCAATCAGATAAAGAATTCAGCTGTCAAATAAATGCAGCAATCTGATTGGTTTAGTATGCACTGGTTTTTATACATAGAGCCCAATATTTTGTGGTAGTAGTACTGGTAGTGGGAATAGTATTCCATAATATTGCGTAACTTGAAAAAAGTTTGGGGGAGGAGATAAATGCAGAATATTCCAAATAACTCAATTTCAAGTTATAAGTACATTTATTTTTTATTAGTCAAACAGCTATTTAATGCATATATTTTAAATATCGACATTTATGTTAATACCGGAAAGCAATATATAATTTTAACAAAATATAAACACAATTTACTTATTATTTGTTAAGCAATTAAAGATAAGCTTTATTCAATCACAGCTCTTAAAGGGGTTGTACCAGAATCGACAATTATCACCTATCCACAGAATACCCCCTACCCACACTGCTGGGACCCCACCAATCGTATTTAGGGTATTTGTTGGATCATACCCAATTTCGTTTTGCCTGCTCCGGTCTGAGAGAGATTTTGTGGGTATTTGAGCGAAGAGAAACCACCATTACAGAATAAAGTTAATTTGTCGTTTTTACCGCAGAGTGAAAGCCGTAAAAACGAAACCCAAAAAACAATGGAGGAATTGCAGTTTTTTCCCATTTCAGCTCGCAAAGAATTTTTTTTTTCAGTTTCCCAGCACATTACATGGTACTTTAAATGCTACCAATAGAAACTATCACAAGATACCTCCAAATGAATTGATATAGACCAAAATTTAGTAAACAGATATAAGTACAGACAAGTGTTAGACACGCACTTAAATGTGCAGTAATGAGAGCAAAATAGCTCATAACGGGTCAATACAAACATGGAGGAAAATAGTAGCAAAGATGATGGTAATGCCCATCAGAAGATATCACATACCCATGATAGATGTAGGAGTCCATACACAGCGGACGTCCGCCCCTACCAGCGTTTCGGCGCTAATGCTAATCCCTAGATAAAGGTCAAATTCATTTGGAGGTATCTTGTGATACATTTAGTATTTAGCTACACAGAACATTGTCCTTTTTATCTGTCAGTTGCGGATTTTTTTATCTTAGGTATTCTGTTTTTATCATGTAACTTAATGAAGATTTTTCCATTGTTCATACATTTTCTGTTTTCATGGCATTTCTTCATAGGTTTAGACCTCACACCACTCTATTGATGGAAAAATAAAAAAGTTATGGCTCTTGGAGGCGGGGAGTGAAAAAACGAAAATTAAAAAATGTCCTGAAGGGGTTAATAAGGAAACCTCATGGCGGATAATGCTGCCATGTTGCTTCTAGGGGCGTGTTCAGATGGCTTATTTTCAGGTGTATTTCGGAGCGTAAAATGCTCGTATTATGCTCCAAAAATACAATTGAAATACACTTGCAAATAGCTTCCTATTGATTCTAAGGCTGGGTTCACACGACCTATTTTCAGGCGTAAACGAGGCGTATTATGCCTCGATTTACGCGTGAAAATAGGGCTACAATACGTCGGCAAAAATCTACCCATTCATTTGAATGGGTTTGCCGACGTACTGTGCAGACGACCTGTAATTTACGCGTCGTCCTTTGACAGCTGTCAAACGACGACGCGTAAATGGACTGCCTCAGCAAAGAAGTGCAGGACACTTCTTTGCAACGTAATTTGAGCCGTTCTTCATTGAAGTCAATGAAGAGCAGCTCAAGATTTACGAGCGTCACAGATGCCTCGCATAATACGAGGAGGAGCATTTACGTCTGAAACGAGGCAGCTGTTTTCTCCTGAAAACAGTCTGTCTTTTCAGACGTAAAAGCCTCTCATCGTGTGCACATACCCTAATGGAAAATACACTGTGTTGTTCATACGAGGCATATTGTTATGCTGCTAATAATACAGTGTATATGGTTTCCACAGTGTTCCTTCAACGAGTGGTGGGTTAACCTTCATATCCAAAAAGTACGCAGCTTCTCCTTGTCGCTTCAAGTAAATATGTGGCTATATTTTCCAAACTAACATTTACCAATATTCTGATGGATTTATTCATTCATGTAGGCAAAATGCTTAATGCGCTATTCACCACTCCATGTGCACCCTCAGGAGTCTTACTTTTCCAACACCCAATTCACACAGTAAAAATTGCATCAAATCTGCACTTTGTGAACAAGGCCTTAGGGTAGATTCACAGGCGGAAGATTTTCTTGCAGAAATTTCAGCAACTCAAAATCAGTTCTATTCATCTGAATGGAACTTGCAGAAATCTATGTTCTTGCTGCAGAAATAACCCCACTTAGATCAATCAAACTGATTTTCATTTGCAATAATTTCTGCAACAAATTCTGCTGCCTGAGAATTCACCCTGAGGGCTTATTCAGACGAACAAGATATACGTCCGTGCAACGCGCGTGATTTTCACGCGCCTCGTATGGACCTATGTTAGTCAATGGGGCCGTTCAGACAGTCAGTGATTTTTACGCAGCATGTGTCCGCTGCGTAAAACTCACAACATGTCCTATATTTGTGCGTTTCTCAAGTCAATGGGTGCATGAAAATCACGCGCAGCACACGGAAGCACTTCCGTGTGACGCGCGTGATTTGCGCAACAGCAGTAAAAAGTATGAATGAAAACAGAAAAGCACCATCTTCAAGCCATCAACCGTTGGAGTATAATGCTAATTTTATTGAACAAATCTCTTAATGATAACAGATTTTTTTTAGAAGTAAAAAACTCAAAATGCACTGTTTCAAATTATTATGCACAACAGAGCAGAAAAACATTTTAAAAGTTGTAAAGAGAACTAAAATGGTAATTTGTTGAATTTGCAGCATCAGGAGGTCATATTTACAGAAATCAAAAGCTCTTTCAATCAAAAAAAAACTTAACAGGCCAAGTTACATGTTAACATAGGACCCCTTCTTTGATATCACCTTCACAATTCTTGCACCCATTGAATTTGTGAGTATTTGGACAGTTTCTCCTTGAATATCTTTGCAGGATGTCAGAATAGCCTCCCAGATCTTCTGTTTTGATGTGAACTGCCTCCCACCCTCATAGATATTTTGCTTCAGGATGCTCCAAAGGTTCTCAATAGGGTTGACGTCAGGGGAACATGACACAGAGGTATTCTTTGCAGCATGAGATGGTGCATTGTCATGCATGAAGATAATTTTGCTACGGAAGGCACGGTTCTTCTTTTTGTACCACGGAAGAAAGTGGTCAGTCATTAACTCTACGTACTTTGTAGAGGTCATTTTCACACGGTCAGGGACCCTAATCTCTCCCCATGATTCCAGCCCAAAACATGACTCCGCCACCTCCTTGCTGACGTCGCAGCCTTGTTGGGACATGGTGGCCATTCACCAACCATCCACTACTCAATCCATCTGGACAAACCAGGGTTGCACGGCACTCATCAGTAAACCACACGGTTTGAAAATTAGTAATCATGTATTTCTGAGCCCACTGCAACCGTTTCTGCTTGTGAGCATTGTTTAGGGGTGGCCGAATAATAGCTTTATGCACACTTGCAAACCTCTGGAGGATCCTACACCTTGATGATCACGCTTAAGTTTTCTTGAAATATCCAATGTTTTCATACCTTGTCCAAGGTTTTGCACTATTTCACGCTTTTCGGCAGCAGAGAGATCCTTTTTCTTTCCCATATTGCTTGAAACCTGTGGCCTGCTTAATAATGTGGAACGTCCTTCTTAAGTCGTTTTCCTTTGATTGGGCACACCTGGAAAACTAATTATCACAGGTGTCTGAGATTGATTACAATGATCCAAAGAGCCCTCAGGGTATGTGCACACGGTAGCAGGCTTTTACGTCTGAAAAGACAGACTGTTTTCAGGAGAAAACAGCTGCCTTGTTTCAGACGTAAATGCTCATCCTCGCATTTTGCGAGGCTTCTCTGACAGCCGTAAATTTTGAGCTGTGCTTCATTGAGTTCAATGAAGAACGGCTCAAATTACGTCTGAAAGAAGTGTCCTGCACTTCTTTTGACGAGGCTGTATTTTTACGCGTCGTCGTTTGACAGCTGTCAAACGACGACGCGTAAATCACAGGTTGTCTGCACAGTACGCCGGCAAACCCATTCAAATGAATGGGCAGATGTTTGCCGACGTATTGTAGCCCTATTTTCAGATGTAAAACGAGGCATAATACGCCTCGTTTACATCTGAAAATAGGTCGTGTGAACCCAGCCTAAGACACAATACCATCCATGAGTTTAATTGAAAAACTAATAATGAAATGTTTATGACACTTAAATCCAATGTGCATAATAATTTGGAACACGGTGTAGTTTGTGTTAAAAGGATTTATTGAGATTTGTGTAGAAGAACTTGAATGGCAACATCCTTGTATGAATTAGGCCTTATTCACACGAACGTGTTATACGTGATTTTCACGCGCGTCGCACGGACCTATGTTAATAAATGGGGCCGTTCTGACTGTCAGTGATTTTCACGCAGCGTATGTGCGCTGCATGAAACTCATGACATGTCCTATATTTGCCCGTGTTTCGCGCAGCACGCACCCATTGAAGTTAATGGGTGCATGCAAATTGTGCTCGGCACACGGAAGCACTTCCGGGTGCCGCGCGTGATGTGCGCTACAGTAGTAAAAACTATGAATGAAAACAGAAAAGCACCACGTGCTTTTCTGTTTGTGAACATAAAACCAGAGTGTCATCATGATGCCGGCTGCGCGAAAAACACGCACCATATGCTGATGACTCACAGCGTTTTTTGCGCACGCAAAATGGACACGTCCGTGTGAATAAGGCCTTAGAACGCCAACTACATAACAGGCCAATTTATACAACATTATTGCATGATCTAAAGATTGCTCTTTTTTCTTGAGCATTTGAATGTTTTGCCCTCCCAGGAATGTGAAAACTGATGCCCACGGATGCCCAAATGTTCACAAACGTTTTTGTTTTTTTTTAATTCTCTTTTTATTTAATTTTTCACCAATAATGAACATAATAGTGATATACAGAGCTCTAGTCTACAGAGTTAATGAACAAGATGTTACTTGTTTAAGGCCATATGGAGCGGCCCTGACACTGTCACAACGCGGCCAAGAACCGCGCCGGCACCATGTTCGATGCGGCTTTCAAACACCCTGTTAATGGTATTGTGGGTAAAATGTCTCTTTACCTGCAAAGTCGTGCGGCCATTAATACACCCTTTATGGCCGCACGATTTTGCAGGTAAGGGGATGTTTTACCTGCAATAACGCATGGCCATTAACAGGGTATCTCACAGCCGTGCCGAACATGGTGTCGGCGCGGTTGTTGGCCACTTCGGGGCCGTGTAAGGGCTGCTGCGTGTGGCCTTACCTTTAGGGTAAGTTAACACGGCCTATATTCGGCCATTTGTTGGGCCGTAAACGGACGAAAAATGGCCGAAAAATCAGAAGCAGAACATCTGCCCATTGATTTCAAGTGGGAAAAACGGGGTTCTATTCCAATGTGCCGTTTTTTTACGCGGCCGTTTTACTGCCACGAAAGAGACGTGCAGGCCACTTCTTAGGATGTTTTTGGAGCCGTTTTTCATTGACTCTTTAGAAAACAGCTCTGAAAACAACCGTAAGAAAACGCCACGAAAAACGCAACGAAAATCGCGAGTGGCTTAAAAAACCGTCTGAAATTCAGGAGCTGTTTTCCCTTGAAAACAGCTCCATATTTTAAGAAGTTTTTGAGTTTCCGTATGAACATACCCTTAGGTTTACAAAGTCAATGAACAAGATCTTACAAATTTTGGTCCTTAACCCCTTAATGACCAGCCTATTTTAATCCTCAATGGCCGAGCTATTTTTTACGTTTTTTCTGTCGTCTCATTTAAAGAGCTATAACTTCTTTATCTTTGGATCAACATAGCTGTTTAAGGTCTTGTTTTTTGCGGGACAAGTTGTGTTTTTTAATAGCACAATTTTGAGGTACATATAATTTATTGATTAACTTTTATTACATTTTTATGGGGGGGAATAGAAAAAAACCCAGCAATTTCACGACGCTTTTTTGCATCCTAAATATATGCTGCTTACCGTGTGGTATAAATAACATAATAACTTTATTCAGTGGGTCATTACGATTGCGGTGATATCAAATTTATATAGTTTTTTATGTTTTACTACTTTTACACAGTAAAAACCCTTTTTTTTTTTTCTGCCAATACAGCTGTATGATCGCTTTTTTGATCAATTGTTATCAATTTTTTTTGAAGGTAGGATGAACAGAAAAAGTAATTCTGGCATTTTTTTTTTATTTATTTTTTTACGGCGTTCACCGTGCGGGTTAAATAATGTAATATCTTTATAGTTGGGGTCATTACAGATGCGGCGATACCAAATATGTGCAGTTTAGTTTCAGACGTAATTCATGCGTTTTACGCCTCGAATTACGCCTGAAAAGACGGCTCCATTACGTCTGCAAACATCTGCCAATTGCTTGCAATGGGTTTTACGATGTTCTGTTCCCACAAGGTTTAATTTTACGCGTCGCTGTCAAAAGACGGCGCGTAAAAATACGCCCGCATCAAAGAAGTGCATGTCACTTCTTGGGACGCTTTTGGAGCCGTTTTTCATTGACTCCAATGAAAAATAGCTCCAATTACGTCCGTAAAAGACACCACGAAAAAAACACGAGTACTTGCAAAAACATCTGAAATTCAGGAGCTGTTTTCACCTGAAAACAGCTCCGTAATTTCAGACGTACTTTGCATTTGCGTGTGAACATACCCTAAAACTGACAGGCATCTGTTAGGCCATGCCTCTGTCAGGCCTAACAGGCATCAACTGGAGGCAGACCTGGGGGCCTTTGTTAGGCCCCCGGCTGCCATAGAAACCATCACACCCTGCAATCGCAGGGTTCCGGTGGGGTGAGAGAGGGAGCCAGATGTGGCGCCCGTTCGAGCAGTTCTGAACCCAGCCCTCAGATACCTCCGGTAGCTGAGAGCAAAGAGATTTACCGGCTCCCAGCGGCTAAAATTTATTCTGATGCAGCGCTGTAAAAAGGCTACTGAGTCTGAATAAAGCCTGTTGGTGACTGCCATAAAAACATCTATGGGCGGTCACGAATGGGTTAAAATAATTCAGAGAATATACATGGAGTAAATCAGCAATTAGTTATATCTCTCTATTTCCACATATTAAAGTGTGAACATATTATCTACAAAGACCTTGGTAGACACATAGAACTCACATAAAGCATTAAGACGAACAATATAATACAATTAATCGTATAACATATTGCATTCTCTCAGGTTGGGATAAAATAAAGGCTTATAGAAATGTCTCATGACGTTACTAGAGTTAAAGAAACAAGCATTCAATCAATCAATCGGTGTTGCCCTAGGAAAGATATAGGCTCACACAAGGGTCTAGTCCAGGCCCAGAACTCAAGATAATAGGCACAAATGAAAGGGGGAGGAGGGGTTAATTCAAGAAATAGCTCATTGCTCAAGGAAATCTCTCCAGGGTTTCCAAGTGCATAGAAAGGAATCCCGTGTAAATTTATTCCATCCACCAATTCCTAAAACCTATGAAGCTGGTGCATCTTAGCTCACCATTGTTCCACTGTGAGAGGCTCTTCATCCCTCCATTTCAGCGGTATCGACAGCTTTGCAGTAGATATTATGAAGGTAATTCAATCTTTTGATGAGGGTGTGAAATCCCGCATTGGGAACCGCAGCAATATTAGCTCTAGCCCAGCCTTATAGCACTACAAGTGATATCCTGAAAAGATATTCCAAAAGAGTTTAATCTTAGGGCAAGACCACCAGATGTGTAAGATTGTTCCTGCAGCTAAACCACATCTCCAACAAGAGTTTGTCTATGATAGGCGCAACTTATAAAAATAGTCTGGGGTGCGATACAATCTTGTAACCAGTTCTCCTGGTATCTCACACACCGTGAGAAACCATGAGCGTGTGATAGAACATAGGCCACATCCTCCCTTGACAGGGAGATATCCAATTCTTTCTCCCACTCCATAAAAAATAAATGCTTTGGTGGGGCCCGACAAAGAAGGATGCCGGCATATATTTTGGACAAGGCATAATTGGGGGCAAGGCTAGAAGGGTATAATTTTCAAACCATGTTGGATCCACATAAGGATACATACACATGGAGGAAAGTTGTGGAAGAGGAAGTGGAAAAGCCAGACCTCGGGAGCTCGGAGAGGAGAGTATTCAATTAAGGAATATTTCGACAGGCAGTTATATCAGCTACTCTAAGAGCGTCACATGTAAGACCCAATAATGTCTGTCTTATCTGTAAAGTGCGGAAGCAAACCCAAAGACCCCCCTTAGCCATATTCAGAGCATCTGATTTCTAGCATACTTTAAGCATTTCCTTGGGTCAGATCACTAACTAGGATTTTCTTCGGGGGCAATGGAAGTTTAGCCCATAGCAAATGTAGCAACTCCTCCGAAAGGACCTCCCTTTCTATATCTAAGTAAATCGCTTTTTATGTGAAGAGTTAGCAAGCTGTGGAGAGTTAGCAAGCAACCAGTGGAGCAATTGAATCGCCTCGTAAGAGGTCTTCAAATCTGGTAAAGCTATTCCCCCTTGTCCCTTTTTCAAAAAAAATAGTCTACATTTTATTCTTTATGCTTCCTATTCCATAAGAATTGAATAAAGAGGCTTCTAAATTTATTAAAGAAGCTGGATGGGAGATCAATAGGTAGGCTCTGCAATGTATACAGGATCTGAGGGAGTACATAAGTTTGCCTTGCAAATTTTTCCTACATATTCATGATAAAAAGGGAATTCTGAGTTGGGAGACAAATTATTGTGTTTTTGAGATAAGAGGGTCAAAATTCAGGAAGAAGAGTTGAGTGGTGTCAGCTGGTATCATAATCCCTAGGTATTTAATAGACGTTTGAGGCCATTTAAAAGGAGAAATAGCTGCCAGGCATACTAGTTGATTAGCTGAAAGAGCTATACCCAGGGTCACCGATTTTTCATAGTTAATTTAAAAATTAGATACATCCGCAAACTGTTTGAAGATGTCTAATATCAATGGAAAATCATTCAGGGGGTTTGTGACAAGTAGCAGATCGTCAGCAAATGCTGCCAGTTTGTGTATATGGTTCTTAATCGGAGACCCTATTTGCCTTCAGTCTGCCTTAATTTTAGAGTAATAACAAAAAGGGAGGGTGAGAAAAGACAGCCTTGTCGAGTCCCATTTGAGAGTCCCATTAAAAGGGCCACAACAAGGTACCATTAATTTGGATTCTAGCGGATGGGGATTTATAGAGGGAAAATATAGCATCAATGAACAGGGGAATTAAATTTAAGAATGGCTGCTCTCTCATGTACTCACAACAAACCCTGTCAAAGGGCTTCTCGGCCTCATTGCCAAGGAGGACCATAGAGTGTTTCTGACACCTTCTAATATTGTGCCTTCCCTTTCAACCTTTTACAAACCCCACTTGCTCATCTCCCCAAATTTTAGGCAGCATAGGTTGGATGCGTTGGGCCAAGCTTTTAGCCCACCACTTTAAAACTAAATTTAAGAGTGAAATAGGCCTATAACTCACACATTGCCCAAGGTCTTTCCCCTCCTTAGGAACAATCGTGATAAAAGCTTCTAAAGTTTGTTTAGGGAGGGGAGAGCGCATAAGCAGAGAATTACAGACTTCTGTGAACTTGGGGATTAAGTGTTGCCTGAACTTTTTATAAAAGGAAGTGGGCAGGCCATCAGGACCCAGACTTTTTCCCGAGGGGATAGAGTCCATCGTCTTCCCTACCTCCTCATCAGTAATATGCACCAAAAGTGTAGAGCAGTCCATCCCAGAAAGCTTAGGTGTAGAAATGGAAAATAAAAACTCCTCCACATTCCCCTTTCTCTATTGTGTTGATGTAGAGGTCCCCACCAGAGGAGCCACTCAGGTTATATAAGGATGAATAAAAAGCTTGGAAGGCTTTATATATAAGCAATGTGGATGTCACCCTAACCCCTTTAGCATTCCTGATGTCCTCTATAAATGTTCTAGATTGCTTTTGTTTTATTAATTAAGTCATTAATTGTGACCCCTTGTCCCCATGGAGATAGATCTGGCTACAAGCTACCTGAAATGCTTTATCAGCTTTATAGTTAAGGAGATCTTTAAGCTCTTGGCGGAATGAGCAAAGTTCCTGATACTCTGAGGTTGAGCAAGTCCGCTTATATGAGCTTTCCAGAATATACATTTTGGAAAGCAAAGTAGTAATTTGTGCGGTTATTTGTTTTTTAACAGTAGAGGCTAGTGCAACAAGTTCCCCTCTCATATAAGCCTTATGTGTTTCCCAGAGAATGGGTCTAGAGATTTGTGGTGAGTCATTAAAATAGAAGAATTCCTCCAACTTCAAAGCAAGTGCATTACTATGTTCTGCTTGTGCAATGATAGTTTAATTTAATCTCTAGACCCATTCCATATGAGGAATATTGTGCATATTCAATGTACGGAAGAGACACTGGGACATGATCCGAAACTGTGATGCTACCAATATTAGCATGTTGCAACTGTTACACTAGGGATAAAAGAATAAATAATCAATTCTATAGTATGTATCATGTGGTGGGGAGTATAAGGTATAACCCTTTACCGATGGGTTCTTTACTGTCCAGGCATCCACTAAACCAAACCGGGACAGAAAAAGCTTAAACTTACGGACTGCTGTGATTGACACAGACTGCGTAGCTGAGGTGGAGTCCAAGGGTAGATCAATCGAGATATTGAGGTCTCCCCCAAAAATAACGTGCCTGTAATGGCAGGGGGTAGGGAGACGGACAAGTGAGCCCTAATCTACCCGCCACTCTGACCCTGCCTACTTGCCACGACCCGCCCTAGGCGACGGGGTACAACTGGGCGGCGGTCCCTGCGCTCAGTAAGTGCACGACAAACACGACAAACATACAAAGGAACACAAGCAAGGAAAAGGGGCCGTTGCCCACGGCAACACCGGGAGCAACCAGAGTGGTGAACGAGCCGAGTCAAGCCAGGAGTGTGCGAGGTACAAAACGAAAAGCAGAAGAGTAGTCGGTAAGCCAGGGTCTGTATGGAGCAGGATCAAAAATAGCAGGAGGTGTAGCTGGGCCAGGAAACCACAAGGAGGGAAACACAAGCAATAACAAGCACCGAGGGACAGGAAGTGCAGGCTTAAATAGACCGAGGGCGGGAGCTAGCTGAGTCTGGCCAGGTTACGATAGGCTCTCCCACTCCTAAGCCTGCCAGCCTGAATGGTGGAAGCAGGAGTCAGTCTCAGGGATGTATTCTCAGGTGCTGACTGATTAGTTCTGGGAGTTAACCCCGAAGCTGTGCCTGGCAGATCCTTTACAGTACCCCCCCTTTTATGAGGGGCCACCGGACCCTTTCTAAGTGGACCTGGCTTACTGGGGAAACGCAGGTGGAACCTCCTGACCAATACCCCAGCGTGAACATCCCGGGCGGGTACCCAAGTCCTCTCCTCGGGCCCGTATCCTCTCCAATGGACCAGGTACTGGAGGGAGCCTTGGACCATCTTGCTGTCCACAATCCTGGCCACCTCGAATTCCACCCCTTCCGGGGTGAGGATGGGAACAGGAGGTCTCCTCGAGGGAGCCAAGGACGGGGAGCAGCGTTTGAGGAGGGAGGCATGAAACACGTCGTGTATCCGAAAAGACGGGGGTAACTCCAGCCGGAAGGAGACAGGATTGAGGACCTCAATGACCTTATACGGCCCAATAAACCGGGGAGCAAACTTCTTGGACGGAACCTTGAGACGCAAGTTCCTAGACGACAACCACACCAGATCCCCGACCATAAACAGGGGGTTAGCAGAACGTTTTTTATCAGCCTGAGTTTTTTGTGCGCTCTGGGACACCTCTAGGTTTTTCTGAACCTGGGCCCAGACTGTGCACAGTTCCCGATGAACGGCCTCTACCTCGGGATTGTTGGAACTACCAGGTGAAACGGAGGAGAACCGTGGATTAAACCCAAAATTACAAAAAAAAGGAGAGACCCCTGACGAGTTACTGACCCGGTTATTAAGGGAAAATTCGGCGAGGGGAATGAAAGAGACCCAATCAAATTGACAGTCAGAGACAAAACACCTTAAGTATTGTTCTAGAGATTGATTAGTCCTCTCCGTTTGGCCATTGGTTTCAGGATGGAAGGCAGAGGAGAAGGACAGATCAATCCCCAACTTCATACAGAAGGCTCTCCAAAACAATGAAACAAATTGTACCCCTCTGTCCGAAACAATATTGACAGGGACCCCATGGAGACGCAGGATGTGTTTGACAAACAAGGTAGCCAACGTTTTGGCGTTGGGTAGTTTCTTGAGGGGCACAAAGTGGCACATCTTACTGAAGCGGTCCACCACCACCCACACCACCGACTTGCCTTGGGATGGAGGCAAATCGGTGATAAAATCCATGGAGATTTTTATCCACGGTCTCTGGGGAATGGGCAACGAACGCAGTAAGCCCGCTGGTCGGGACCTGGGAGTCTTGGACCTAGCACAAACCTCACAAGCGGTGAAGTAGGCCTTAACGTCTTTAGGCAACCCAGGCCACCAATAATTTCTGGTAATGAGGTGTTTGGTACCCAGGGTGCCTGGATGGGCAGATAGTGCGGAGTCATGATTTTCCCTAAGTACCCTTAGCCGGAATTGCAGGGGAACAAACAGCTTGTTCTCAGGAAGGTTCCCGGGAGCTGCACCTTGATCAGCAGCAATATCAGAGACTAAATCAGAATCGATCGAGGAAATGATTATACCTGGAGGCAAAATACAAGCAGGATCTTCCTCCGAAGGAGGGCTGGCCATGAAGCTACGCGACAGTGCATCAGCCTTAATATTTTTAGACCCAGCCCTATAGGTAACCAAAAAATTGAATCTGGTAAAAAATAACGCCCATCGAGCTTGTCTCGGGTTTAGCCTCCGGGCAGATTCTAGGAAAACCAGATTCTTGTGGTCGGTAAGGACCGTTACCTGGTGCCGAGCCCCCTCCAGGAAGTGGCGCCACTCTTCAAATGCCCATTTAATGGCTAAGAGTTCGCGGTTGCCAATATCATAGTTACTTTCAGTTGGCGAAAACTTCCTGGAGAAGTAGGCACAGGGGCGGAGATGGGTGAGGGACCTGGTACCCTGGGACAAGACAGCCCCCACTCCCACCTCAGATGCGTCAACTTCCACGATAAATGGCTCCATTTGGTTGGGCTGAACCAGCACCGGGGCCGAGACAAAGCACTTCTTAAGGACCTCAAAAGCCTGGACAGCCTCAGGAGGCCAGTGGAGGAGATCAGCACCTTTGCGAGTGAGGTCCGTAAGGGGCTTAGCGATGACCGAGAAGTTAGCAATAAATCTCCTGTAATAATTAGCGAACCCCAAAAAACACTGTAACGCCTTCAGGGAGGCAGGTTGGACCCATTCCGCCACAGCCTGAACCTTGGCGGGGTCCATGCGAAATTCATGAGGAGTGAGGATTTGACCCAAAAATGGAATCTCCTGTACCCCAAACACACATTTTTCGGTTTTGGCAAACAGTTTATTTTCCCGAAGGACCTGGAGCACCTTCCTGGCATGCTCAATGTGGGAGGACCAGTCCTTGGAAAACACCAGTATGTCATCAAGGTACACTACCAGAAAAATCCCCAGGTAATTTCTCAAAATCTCATTTATGAAATTCTGGAAGACTGCAGGGGCATTACACAACCCAAAGGGCATGACGAGGTATTCGAAATGGCCTTCGGGCGTGTTAAACGCAGTCTTCCACTCATCCCCCTCTTTGATGCGAATAAGGTTATACGCCCCCCGTAGATCCAATTTAGAAAACCATTGGGCCCCCTGAACCTGATTAAAGAGATCAGGAATCAAAGGAAGGGGATACTGGTTCCTTACCGTGACCTTATTCAGGCTACGGTAGTCAATGCATGGCCTAAGACCACCATCCTTCTTCCCCACGAAGAAGAAGCCAGCACCTACCGGAGAAGAAGAGGGACGAATGTAACCCTTGGCCAGGGATTCCTGGATATACACTCTCATAGCTTCACGTTCGGGACAAGAAAGATTAAATATCCTACCCTTAGGAAGCTTAGCTCCTGGTACCAATTCGATAGCGCAATCGTATTCTCTATGAGGAGGTAACACTTCGGAGGCCTCCCTAGAGAAAACATCAGCGAAGTCCTGAACAAACTCGGGTAGCGTATTCACCTCCTTAGGGGGAGAAATAGAATTAACAGAAAAACATGACGTACAACATTCATTACCCCATTTGGTTAGCTCCCCAGTATTCCAGTCAAACGTAGGATTATGCAACTGCAACCAGGGAAGATCTAGAACCAAATCGTACGATAATCCCTGCATCAACGGTACAGAGCATTGCTCCAAATGCATGGAGCCAACAAGGAGTTCAAAAACAGGGGTATGCTGTGTAAAATAACCATTAGCAAGAGGAGTGGAGTCGATACCCACTACCGGGACAGGTTTAGGCAAATCAATCAGAGGCATAGCAAGGGACATAGCAAATTCCACAGACATGATATTAGTAGAGGACCCTGAATCCACGAAGGCACTGCCGGTAGCAGACCTACCACCAAAAGAGACCTGAAAGGGAAGCAAGATCTTAGTACGTTTCATATTTATGGGAAATACCTGTGCGCCCAAGTGACCTCCCCGATGATCACTTAGACGCGGAAGTTCTCTGGCTGCAATCTTACACTTAGGACAGTTGTTCACTTGATGCTTGTCGTCCCCACAGTAGAAGCAGAGACCATTCTTCCTGCGGAATTCTCTACGTTGTTGGGGGGACACGGAGGCCCCGAGTTGCATAGGTATCTCTGAATCTTTCGGGGAGGAACGAAGCAACGGAGCTTCGGGAGGCATCATGGGGGAGTCGGAGGAGAAAACACATAAACGTTCACGTTGTCGTTCCCTGAGACGTCGGTCAAGTCGTATCGCTAAAGCCATAACCTGGTCTAGGGAGTCAGAAGAGGGATAGCTAACTAGCAGGTCTTTCAGGGCATTCGACAGACCCAACCTAAACTGGCACCTTAAGGCAGGGTCATTCCACCGAGAAGCTACGCACCACTTCCGAAAGTCAGAGCAATACTCCTCAACAGGTCTCTTACCCTGACTTAAGGTCACCAGCTGACTCTCGGCAAAGGCAGTCCTGTCAGTCTCGTCATAAATAAGTCCAAGAGCAGAAAAGAAACAATCAACGGAGGAAAGTTCAGGGGCGTCAGGAGCCAAGGAGAAGGCCCACTCTTGGGGCCCTTCCTGGAGCCGGGACATAATTATACCCACCCGATGGCTCTCAGAACCTGAGGAATGAGGCTTTAAACGAAAGTAAAGCCTACAACTCTCCCGAAAGGAGAGAAAAGCCCTCCGGTCCCCTGAGAACCGATCGGGCAACTTGAGGTGGGGTTCAAGAGGTGCGGTGAGGGGAACTACCAGGGTAGCATCAGGTTGGTTGACCCTCTGAGCCAGGGCCTGGACCTGTAGGGAGAGACCCTGCATTTGCTGAGCCAGGGTCTCACGGGGATCCATAGTGGTGTCAGGGACCAGGGGTAGACTAGGTATGGGCTTGTTATTATGTAATGGCAGGGGGTAGGGAGACGGACAAGTGAGCCCTAATCTACCCGCCACTCTGACCCTGCCTACTTGCAACTACCCGCCCTAGGCGACGGGGTACAACTGGGCGGCGGTCCCTGCGCTCAGTAAGTGCACGACAAACACGACAAACATACAAAGGAACACAAGCAAGGAAAAGGGTCCGTTGCCCATGGCAACACCGTGAGCAACCAGAGTGGTGAACGAGCCGAGTCAAGCCAGGAGTGTGCGAGGTACAAAACGAAAAGCAGAAGAGTAGTCGGTAAGCCAGGGTCTGTATGGAGCAGGATCAAAAATAGCAGGAGCTGTAGCTGGGCCAGGAAACCACAAGGAGGGAAACACAAGCAATAACAAGCACCGAGGGACAGGAAGTGCAGGCTTAAATAGACCGAGGGCGGGAGCTAGCTGAGTCTGGCCAGGTTACGATAGGCTCTCCCACTCCTAAGCCTGCCAGCCTGAATGGTGGAAGCAGGAGTCAGTCTCAGGGATGTATTCTCAGGTGCTGACTGATTAGTTCTGGGAGTTAACCCCGAAGCTGTGCCTGGCAGATCCTTTACAGTGCCCTTCACTGAAGTATTTAAGGGAGTTAAGGGTAGAACGTAACCACTTAAATTGCCTGACATCTAGAGCATATAATGCTGCTATTGTGAAGCTCAAGTTGGAGATATGGCCTGTAAAGAATATAAAACGACCCAGTCAGTAGCTTCAACCTTATACATTCCAACTGCAGCTACTTATCAATATAGCGTTGAAAATAGGTACTGCTTAACAACTTGCAGTGAGTGCTTGAGTCGGTGAAAGGGGAGTAAAGGAGAGAAAAAAAAGGGGGAGGGAGGCTAGAGAAGAGAGAAGGGGGGGGGGCAAGATTAGCCGCTGCGAAAACTGTAGGTACACGTTGAGTTACACACCAAAACAGAACCTATGAATACATTCAGTTAAGATAAGAGTAAATCCATTGTGGAAAAACAGCCTATAAGTGGTTCAATAGCCCCAGTGCTCAGTCCAACATAATAACAGTCTAGGGATACTCCAGTCTTTAAATCAGATATCGTGGTCTATTGTAAACAGTTGTTATTCTTAGGAGACAGCTTTTGAGGCTAGTTGCCAGGTATGAAGTCGAGGAAGTGGTAGCAGATCCAATGCCACAGGCCTCCAATTCCGAAGGGGAACAACTATCTCATTGGCAATTTGCGGCCCACAGAGCTTCTGTGACCAGTTTCAAAATACAACGTTTTGCCAGTGTGCTGGCAGCTAGGTCTTGGAATAGTAAAATTCTGACCCCTTCATATAAGACCTCCTGTGTATCTTGTGCTGCTCTCAAAATGACCGCTGTATACACAAAACTAAGTATCCCACAAATAACATTGGGAGTAGGCTCACCTGCGGCAGGCTTAGGCCTAAGGGCCCTATGGACCCTCTCAATGGTTACTGATGCAACCTGTTCATCTCCTATTAGAGAGGCAAAGATGTGAGTTACAGAACCTGGTAAAGAGTCATTGGTGAACGATTCAGGGATCCCCCTCAGCCTGATGTTCTTACGCCTGCTGCAGTTTTCCTGGTCCTCCATATGTGTTCACAGGTTATTCAGATGTGTCTGGTGCATAGTTACTTCCATGGAGGAGCTATAAATAATAGCAGATATGTGAGCTCCTTCCAGGGCCAGCATCCGGTGTCTTATCTGATGCATGTTGGATTTTATCTCTGATAACTCCCTCTCGACTGGAGTAAGGGCTTGCATCAGCGTTTTCTTCAAATATGCCCTAGAAATAGAACCTGCTGCGGAATTACCAGCAAAGTCAGAGGGAGCATAGGAACTATGCGAATCTTCAGCCTGTAGCTCCTTCGGCAGGCATAGCGTCAGCATTTTGGATTTACCCGCCGGTGAGGGCGTATACTTTTTGAATTTATCTATCTCTGGCTGCGGTTTCACCTGTCTTGGGGTGACCTGGGGTTCTTTAAGCTTCTTTTACCCCGTTTTCACAATGTCTGGTGGGATTAGCCAGTGTTATGAGGTAGGTTCAGTGAGCGTGGTGAGGAGCGCCGGGATCACACTGCCATCTCTCAGCGCAGCAAGCTCCGCCCCCAGTGTTAACATACTTTGACAATGTAATATACACTATGCCACATTTTTTCAATCTTATAGTGTAATTGATTATATTTAGTATTTTAATATTGTTGGCTGGATTATTATTTGAGGATACGGGATGTGTGAAGATCACCAACTGCAAGATAAGATTACTCAGTCATTCTAAGCCTCAAGACAAGTTTTAGTTCTCCTACATGAAGGCACTAAATTAAACCAAGAGGCATAAAACTTAAGGTTATAAAGAAAACATGAACCTTGAAGACAGTTGACCCTTCATTTTGGTAAGAGGAACACATTCTCTTAAAGGGAATGTGTCGCTAGAATATATATTTTTTTACACGTTGTTTTAATTTTTTTAATTTTTTCACAAGTCAGGAAATATTATAAATTAGATTCTAATTTATAACATTTCCATGTGCTGGTCACTAAAGGGAGCAATTCCCAAAATTGCAGCATTGGCAGTGTGGTAAAGCAGCCTCATTGCTTTATGCTGAAAATTTGGGGTAGACACACTCGCTCTAGTGTCCTCACACAATTTCCCCTCCCTTATTCTGGCTAGTGCCAGGAGAAGGAGGGGGTTGAATCTTAAAACCTCCTACACTGTGTGCCGCCATTTTCTGAGCAAATGCACAGTGTAGGAGGATTAAATACAGTGGTAATCAGAAGGTATAACACGAACATACACGAACATAATACACACATCACATACACAAACAGAACTTACCTGCTCCTGCCGCCGCTGCCGCCTCCGCTCCTATACCTTGCGTCTTCGCTGCCTTGAACATATGGCCAGAAGCCGCGACCGGAAGTCGTCATCTTACTTTCCGACCGCGGATTCCGGTCCACATGAAAATGGCGCCGGATTCCGCTCTGCCAAAGACCTTCCTTTTGGTCTGTGTGCCGTTCCCACACAGACGGCATATGCTATAGTGAATGGAACAGCTCCCGTTCGCATTCTCTATGGGGATGTATCTGCCGTATTCCATCTCTGTATGTGTCGTTAATCGACACATACAGGGATGAAAAAAAATGGCAGCCCCCATAGAGAAGTAAAAGTAAGAAAAAAATACAAGACAAGAACACAAATAAATAAAATTTATTTTAATATCATACTAAAAGCAATATTATATATATATATATATATATATATATATATATATATATATATATATATATATATATATATAAGAAAATTATTTCCGTGACACTTTCCCTTTAAACAGTAGCTAGGACTGCTGTGAAAGGCAAGTTTGGAAAAGTTAACCCACCTTTATTAGATGTTCTTGGTACAGTTTAGTGATCACTTATTTACAAAAGTAGTTTTCGTTCTCTACCTTTTTTTGGAAAAAAAAAAATCAAGATTGTCAAGGGAATTAGCAGGGTAGAACTAGGCAGTGTCCATACATTGTTGCTGTTAGCTTTGTATGGGTTCTCAGATTAGAGTAAATATACATTGCACTACGCAGGGTGGAGAAGGAGAACTAATCCTTTCATTTTGTAAAACCAAATAAACACACACTTCTCAATGTTCAGAGATGTAGCAGAAGGTCATGGACTTTAGTTTAGATTTAGTTAAAGAAATGTAGAGACCCACAAGCCATGGGTGTTTACCTTACTACGTCTTGGTGACTAGCTGGGTGGAAAGAACGTATAAGATGATGGGATGGAGCTTACGTTTGACTGTGTGACACAGGTTAAAAGTTTAGTCATATAACATAACAAACAAGAATAAGCATTACTGTCGATCAATAGCCATGCTTCACTGCATACAAATTCATGGGAAATGCAAGTTCATTGAAAGAGTTTATACGTCACTACCTGTAAAGACACTGACTAAATGTGCATGTATAAAAGAATGTTCTAGGTTCTCATTACTTTTTACATCCAAAATTTAGTGACTGACAGCAATATTTGTATGCATACTCATTCAGGGAATCCTGTCAATCACTGAGTAGGACCGCCCACTGAACTCTTAAGCCCAAAATGAGCAGGGATTTCATAAATAAACTACTAGGTATGCTGAATATAAAACAATATGTATCAATCTGCTCAGTTACTCCTGCTCTATAACCTGCTGCGTCCAGATAGGACAACATGTTCAACATTACAGGCTACCTTTAATTAATAAATCATGGCACTAAGACCGTGGCATAAATCAAATAACATACATCAAAAATGGTGGTGTGAACCGTACAATTTCCTATGCTCTTGAATCTTCAGCTGGGTGGTCTTTTAACTGAAGACTCCTACAACCCTCCTCCCACAGATAAGTAACACTGCTATGAATGAGGTACAAGTCTGCATGGTGCTGCAGAGCTGGTGAGGAAGAAGACAGGGACCAGGAACCAAAATGTATTTCCCCCAAAAGTCGATTCCAGAATCAGCAATTAGCTCTTGAAGAGAGATGGTGTAGCCCGGGCCCCTGCTCCACAGAGATTTGATAACATTGGTGTAGACTACCTTGAATGATGGCGTAACGCGGGCGCTGGGTGCCTCTCCTGCCAGCGGTCCCTGCCGCCAGGTCAATAACCTCGGGCCTACTGTTTTATTGGCGCTCCTTCTCTCCCTTCTGCTGCGGCCGCCGATGTTGACTCAAAATCGTCCCCAACCAATCCCAGATGCACAGTGTATACGTTAAGCAACCTTTGAGCAACTATAGTTTGTTCCTGTGTAGGTTCCAGTTCGCATCCTGTTACTTGCTACCAGTCTGTATCCAGCTATCTACTCCCAGTCCGCATCCTGCTACCTGCTATCCAATTGCAGCCTACTACCTGTTACCAACCTGTGTCCTGCTGCGAGCCTGAGACCCGCTACCTGCTACGAACCCTTAGATCTGAGTCCTGTACCTGCTTGTTACGGTCTCATCTGCCTGTGCCTGACCCTACGGTGTACTTCGCCATTGTCTCCTGGTCTATTGGGCCAGCTGCTACTCACACTGGGGCCACCTCAGGAGGTAGCAACCTGGTAGTCTCCCCGCAGCGAAGTCCAGATCCCCGTACGGGGGTTCAAGGGTGAAGACCGGGGAGGCTACTTAAACAACACCCTTAGAGGTGGCCAAAGTCAAACCGGTTGAGGAGCATAGTGGGTCCACAACTTGCTGGTTCTTGCAGATGGTATGTCACTGCTACCTATAATGTTAAATTAAAATTTGGAAGCAACTAAAAAATATATTTTTTAACCTTTCACACTGGAATTTTTGAAAACATATCTCTGTATTAAATGGGATAACCCCTTTCCATGTGTCTTATTATAGCATACAGACACCATAGAGGGAAGTTATTCCTTCATTAGCCAGAGAAGGGCGTCACTGTAAAGAGCAATATCCACTTTTCAGGATTTTATTGATCTGAATGGGTGCAATATCATATTACATTAGAGGTCATTGCAAGGAAAATGTATGGCTGTCTGAAAGGAATAGTGGGGGGATTCCAGTGGGTCTGCATTTAGAAAAGGAATAACCATGATGGGACACCCACTTTGATGGAAAGTTGATACAGGTGGGACAATATCAGCATAGTATGTTTTAAACTATTCCACCTTTAACAGAAAAAATGTTGCATATTTTTATAGACTATTCCTGGTATTTTCTTTGGAAGCTGATAAATATTATTACATACTTTGAATGAAATCAGTGGTGATATATATGATCTCGGTTCTATATCCATAAAATCTCCTTTAAACATCAGTTTTCCAGCAACATTTAGCTTGGTTGCATACATTTAGCCTTTCATGTGTCAATACTTTGACTGTATTAGTTTAGCATGCAAAGTTGAATATCACACTCAACACGTCATAAACATGCACTTTATGGAGATTTAAATGAATGTGGGAAGTGGGTGAAGCTCTTCACATACTTAATAATTAATATGTCAAACATTTTGAGATTTGTGAGAAATTCATATTTCAATGAGATGGGTTGGATTTTTTTTTCTAACTTCCAGTGCATTGTAGAGTGGATGTAAAAATCATCTAATTTAATATACACAGTACAGTCAGATTCATTGCAGATTATTTATATTTTTTCTTTTTTACCATTTTAAAGCATTGTGTTATCTATTTAATTTTAATATGATTAATATTATTTTAGCAGCTGTGAATATATGTCAAACAGATTTCATTAAAGCAAATCTCATATTTTGAATCAGCTTAAAAGGGGGTTTCCAGATGCTTATGGCCTAAAATAACACCTATTCATCTTTTATATCCACTGTAAGTCCAATGGTCCCGTGGTCCCCGCCAATCACTGTTTACATAGCGGCTACAATGGCACGCTGTACCAATAATTGACTGCTGCATCACATCACTAGCCACAGCAGTGATGTCAGTATATGGCACGTTACCACTGTAACCAATTTCTTATAATATCCAGCAGGGTTGTGGACTACATCCAAGGGGCACCTGCGGGAAATTGATTGCTTTCACAGATAAAGTTATAATTGCTATTTATGCTGATGGATGGAAATCTATTCAATCAGTAAAAAAAATTATTGGACTTGTTTGAAAAAGATTCATGGTCCATATTATATATACTGAAGAATTTAATAAGCGGCTCAAAATCTGCAACTTAAGGCTCTGCAAATGTTTAATTCATTTTTCCATGAAGAGAATGATTACCCTGTAGAAAAATACTTTTGTATGTATCTTAAAGACCATTATTCCAATACAGGAAACAGGAATATCTGACCTTGATCAAATCTTTGTGTTTAAGATCATCTTGTCCTTTTTGTACAGCCTCTCTCCCCATGACCTATTAGGCTGGATTCACACGAGGTCATTACGTCCGTAATTGACGTACGTATTTCGGCCGCAAGTCCTGGACCGAACACGGTAATCATGTTTTCAGTACGGACAGTTGTCCGGCAGCGAGGCAGGGACTCCTAGCGTCGTACATAAGTATGATGCTAGGAGCCCGGCTCCCCGCACTGTGTTCGGTCCAGGATTTGCGGCCAAAATACGTCCGTCAATTACGGACGTAATGACCTCGTGTGAATCCAGCCTTAGGGTACATGGATTTAATGATGGGGAAGGTACTCCTGGATTGAGAGAGAGAGAGGTCTCTCAAATGGCAAAAAGCAGCTCTCACTCTCAAGACCATTATGGTACGTGCACACCTAGCATAAACGTCCAGAAAAACGGCTGAAAAAACGGAAGCAGAACCATTGATTTCAATGGAAAATACGGCGTTCTGTTCCGACCGGGCATTTTTTACACCTCATTTTCAAAAAACGGCGCGTAAAAAGACGCCCGCGAAAAAGTCACTTCTTGAGACATTTTTGGAGCCGTTTTTCATTGACTCAGTAGAAAAACAGCTCCAAAAATGGCCATAAAAAACAGCTCAGTATTTTCAGGCGTTTTTTTGCTAAGCGTGTGAACATACCCTTATCGTCCTGCATTACATGGAAACCATCAGGCATGACATATGACAAATTATCACTGCAGACACCAAATATACAAGCAGAAAAACTGGAAATATCTAGTCATGTGAACAGCTTGTGGACAGCTTTATACTAGTAGGTGCTTTATTTAAACGATATCACCTTAAAGAGGCTCTGTCACCAGATTCTCAAATCCCTATCTCCTATTGCATGTGATCGGCGCTGCAATATAGATAACAGTAAAGTTTTTTGTTTTTTTTAAACGTTCATTTTTGGCCAAGTTATGAGCTATTTTGTATATATGCAAATGAGGTTTGAAATGGACAACTGGGTGTTTTTTTTCGTTATGTCCAACTGGGCGTGTATTGTGTTTTTAACTGGGCGTGTTTACGTGTATGACGCTGACCAATCAGTGACCAGTCAGCATCATACACTCATCTCCATTGATTTACACAGCAGCGATGTGCAGCCACATACACAGAGATTAACATTAATCAAGTGTCCTGATAATGAATACACATGATCATCCAGCCTGGACGTCATGTGTATTCAGAATCCTGACACTTCTGACTCTTTTCTTTGAGATTTCTAGCAAGTGAAACGAAATCTCGTTTACCTCCGTAATCTCGCGAGATTTCGCTTCCCTTGCCGGAGTCTCACAGAAAAGATTCAGAAGTGTCAGGATTCTGAATACACATGACGTCCAGGCTGGATGATCATGTGTATTCATTATCAGGACACTTGATTAACGTTAATCTCTGTGTATGTGGCTGCACATCGCTGCTGTGTAAATCAATGGAGATGAGTGTATGATGCTGACTGGTCACTGATTGGTCAGCGTCATACACGTAAACACGCCCAGTTAAAAACACAATACACGCCCAGTTGGACATAACGACATTTCAAACCTCATTTGCATATATATATAAAATAGCTCATAACTTGGCCAAAAATGAACGTCGGAATAGAACGCCATATTTCCCATTGAAATCAATCGGCAGATGTTTGGAGGCGTTCTGCTTCTGATTTTTCAGCTGTTTTTTTTTGGGACATTTACGGCCCTAAAAATGTCTGAAAACACTACGTGTGCACATACCCTTATTTTAATAAGTTCCCCATTCCCAGTGGTGTTGGCATGTGCACAGTTGCTCTCCATTATATCCCCTAGATATGGATGGGTAGACACCATGCATAAATGGTCAACTCTCCAATGGTAATGGGGAACCAGGCCACACAATTGGGGCGGGTGGTGCTCCGATCAGTTGAACTGCCACTGATTTATGTTCAATAAATCCAACAGTAGGGGCATAACTATAGCACATGCAGAGGTTGTGGTTGCACCTGGGACCTGAAACATGAGGGGCACAAAAGGGCCCTCACTGCCATATGAGGAGACCAGTACTATAAATGACGCCTGTTCCAGATTTTGCATTGGGGCCCAGAAGCTTCAAGTTATCACTCTGCCTGTCAAATAGGAACATCTCTTTACATATTTCCTATTTTTTGAGTAGATTTTATTTCTGTTATGCACCATGAATAAAAATCACCACATCAGGTGTAAAGCTACACTATTGTTGTGTAACAACAGAACACAGTTTTGAGGGTTTTCCTTTGATAAAAATGATTGAGAAATGTATGGTTTTACTATTGGCGCCACATAGGAGTCCTGTTTGTATAGTAAAGGGGTTAATTTCTGCTGCAGCATCCACCAGCAATCTGAATAGGCTCTGGAAGCATAGGCATCTGTTTCAGCAGATTCCCTATGACTCACTGTTCCTTTTTAAGCTGCTACAAACCTATACTTTGGCCAAAGTTCACACGGTGAGACATATTCAATGGGAAACAACAACTGTTGTTTGAGCTAAATGCTTCCGAAAAGTAAAAGTGGTATTTATAAATGCAGCTCGTGAAAACAGTGTATTGTGCTTTGCCTTAAGTGCGGGTGGCAAGAAGGGATTATAAAGTGTTATTTGTGTTAAAACTGGATGCAGTTGCAAGTGTGTATTTACTGACGTCTGTTTGCAGAGAAAGTGCTTTTAAAGAGAAATTGAGGGAAATAATAAAGCGCATTTAAATACTCCTGAAGAAGCTAAATTTACGCGGACCATCGTTTTCACTTTGTCAGCACTTGCGTAACAGGTTGATGTCACGTTACGATAGGGAAAAAAAGGATGGCTTTATTGTGGATAGACCAGAGCAAATGGGGGATTTTATCCTAGAATAACAAAATAATAATAATACAAAAACATCCGTGAATATTAGTAGTTTTCAGAGCGCTAGATGCCTCGTTAGAGCATATTTACACACAGGAGATTTGTTACTGAAAATCTGTTCCATAAATCTGAATGGGGTTGTTTCGTCAACATGCACATGATTTTTGCAAGAAATCTGCTGTGTGTGAATATACCCTTATACAGAGATTGGAGGCGGTGGATGTGCTACTCACACAGCACGCTGTGCTGTCATTCACAGCATGATCTCGCGAGATCACGCTGTGCTGTGATTAAGTCCCACACAAACTTTACCAAAGCGTCGGGAGTGTGAATAGACATCGCGTCCTGGCTGGTAGTGATGTCTATTCACTCTCAAGACACTTAAGTAAAGTTAATGTGGTTCTATGTGACAGCACAGCGTGATCTCGCGAGATCACGCTGTGCTGAGTACAAATGGACGTGAATGGAGAGAAGTGTATGACGCTGATTGGTCAGCGTCATACACTTCTCTTTACAACGCCCACTTGGTCAAAAAGTAAAAAACGCCCAGTTGTCTATTAAGAAGCTAATTAGCATAAATCTAAAATGGCGCATAACTTGGTCAAAAATTATCATTTTTCAAAATAAAAACCACTGTTGTTATCTACATTACAGCGCCTATCAGATTATGTAGGAGATAGGGCACTTATAATCTGGTGACAGAGCCTCTTTAAGGTGCCTTTAGAAATGTCTAAACCCCAGAGTAAAATCTATAAAATATACCTGGGCTGACACCTAACTGATAAAGATATCACGTACAGCTGTATTTGATGACATAATTCTGTAAAGGATCTAAATATCATTGTATCCTGTCCATGCAGAGAAACTCTGTGAATAATCCAGCAAGAAGTAGAAGTAAACACTGCCCCTGCAACATTTGCAAAGGCCCTTTACATAGTTTAGGGAAACGCATTGGGACAGGACATAGGACATGTATTTTGATACAAGTACGTAGTGTTGTTGTCTATTAGTAATAGGTTGTTAGTCTTGCTTCTGTTCGCACTATAGGGAGGAATAATGCGCTACAGGAGGTTCTTGTGCAGGCCGCCGGGGCCTGCTTTGCTATTAGGGTTAAAGGATACATGTCATTTCATTTTACTTTTCAGTATGAGCTACCATGTGTGTGTACATGAGGAGTAGCACTATTTCTGCCAATTAAATGACTTTGATTTTGTAATTTTTAGCCGTTTTCCCCTTTGCATGCTATATATGTAGTTTGCATTTCTCTCCGAGCTGGGGGGTGGAGACTGGCAGCCATACACTACACACAGTAAGAAAAGCATTATCTGCTCTATTACCTTCTCTCTCACTCAGAAAGAGCCCCAGGATCAGGCAGGACATATGTAGATAAGTACTGACCTGTGCTGATGTGAATAAAGTGCTTTGGTTGTGATAGCAGAACGACAGGCATAGAAACTTTCTCTTATCTCCTTCATTACCTGCTCACTCTTCCCCCCTCCCATCTCCATAGGCTTCCATAGACATGTGTAATCTGATACAAGTGAGCTGCAGTCCGGCTCCAGACGGATAGAGCTGAATTTTCAGAGTGAAAGTCTATGGGGGGGGGGGGGGAAGCAGGAAAACAGCCAGATAAAACAGAAAGAGGCTTGTTACTCTGATAAGATATACAAAGTTTCTTATAATCGCCTGTACTATTCATTCATTTGTTTATATTGTTATTCATTTTATTTGTTATTTATTTGTCATAAGTTTGTTGAAATAACAGTGCTCATTTAAATGGAATGTGTCGCTAGAAATTTATTTTTTATTTTTAGTTAAACAGTTAGTATATAAATGATTATACATTGTTCTGATTTTTTTAATTTTTTCACAAGTCAGGAAATATTATATATTAGATTATAATTTATAGCATTTCCATGTGCTGGTCACTAGAGGGAGCAATTCCCAAAATTGCAGCATTGGCATGTGGTAAAGAAACCTCATTGCTTTATGCTGCAAAATTGGAGAAGACACACTCGCTCTAGTGTGCTCAAACAATCCCCCCTCCTTTATCCTGGCTAGTGCCAGGAGAAAGGAGGGGGTTGAATGTTCAAACCTCCTACACTGTGTGCCGCCATTTTTTGAGCGAACGCAGTGTAGGAGGATTAGATACAGTGGTAATCACACAGTATAACACGAACATAATACACACATCACATACACAAACATAACTTACCTGCTCCTGCCGCTGCCTCCGCTCCCTGTCCTTGCTTCTGAACATATGGACGGAAGCCGCGACCGGAACTAGTCATCTTACTGTCCGGCCGCGACTTCCGGTCCACATGAAAATGGCGCCGGATGTCTCTCTGCCGAAGAACTTCCTTTTGGACTGTGTGGGAGCGCCGTTCCCACACAGACGGCGTACACTATAGTGAATTGAACGTATGTGCCGTATTCCATCTCTGTATGTGTCGTTAATCGACACATACAGAAATGAAAAAAAATGGCAGCCCCCATAGAGAAGTAAAAGAAAGAAAAAAGAAAAAAGTAAAACACAAAAACACAAATAAATCAAATTTATTTTAATAACATACTAAAAGCAATATTATATATATAAAAAATAATTTCCGTGACATCTTCCCTTTAAGTACTAGGGTCATATCAGGATGGGATACAAATATATTTAGGGACCTTGGTACATCATCTATATATTTTCCAATTAATAATGCCCATTTGGCAAAGTGTGTAGTGCCCTCAATGTAATTTTATTCTACACACGTTACAGGAGATTCCTGGACAGTGCTGCCCCTTTTGGAGCTATTATTCTATTTTGCGATTAGGGTCATATTATGCTCAGAAATAAGTGCAGGTAGTAATCTGGGTACATCCACTATACCTTGATCCTTTTGTATAGTTAATACCCAGTTGGTAAATTTGGTAGCACCCCAGAATAATTATTGACACAGTGTGTTACCCCACAAGGGCATTAATTCATTAATTGTGATGTTATCTATATTTTTGGGAATTTATGGAATATGGTCATCTTGCTTGGACCGTTATTAGCTTTATAAGATAATAAATAATATTTTTTAGAGGTTTTGGTGGCCAGTGATAGCTTTCCCAGTGATATGAAATACCTCCCCTCCCCCACATCATCATCAGTGGTTTTCGTGATCAACATTCCGAAAATTATAAAACAACACATATTAGTAAGTTAGTACATTAAATGTGCTCTTTTACCCGTGTTTACAAAACCCCTAGAAAACTGCTCTTATATTGGCTATCTGCAAAACAGATTCCGAGTACTCACTAATTACCTGAACATTTGTATTTTGCTCCCACTTGAATGAACATTGAAGCACTGGCTTTCTTGGGTGTTGGTATAATTGACAAGAGTATACTTGTCAATTATACTAAGAGAGAAAGAGTTCCAAGTACTGGGGCCGCAAATTATTTTGAAGGTTATTCATGATTCTCTGCAATAATATAACATCCAATTATAAATCAACCCATGGAACCTGAGGTGGAGATAATGGAAAGGAATACTCATACCCTGCCTGTTTGGCTTATCAGGTCAGAAAATTCTGGAAGACAGGCAGAAATAGTGTAGAATGACTGCTGGAGACGGCTATTCATGAAAATCCTATGAGTGCCTTAATCCCAATACAATTTTAATGTTAACAGAGCAGTAAGGATGGATATATGTCCACTGTCAATATTTTGTTAGAATGGAAGAAGGGAACTAATCATAGAGCCTCATAATGTCCCATGGGATTTTAATGTTCTTAGTACATGATGAAAGCAGTGACGTAATCCTCCCCCCCCCCATGACCAGTGGCGCCGCTAACAGCCATTATGGCTGTTACAGCGGCAGCAACACCACTACGAGGCCCGCACCCTCCAGTCTATAACATTTATGGGCTGGGCGGCATGGGCCCCTCATGCCCGATGGCGTCGCTAGCACCGGAGGGGGGCCCGGTGCTAGCGACAGCCACATTCCCTTTTATCTGCGTCCTCTGGATGTAGATACAAAGAATATTATAGGCTGCTGCTGCCTCTCTGAGGGGGCGGCGGCGCCACTGAAACCAGCCACCCCCACCCCCTCCTGCAGTTATTGTACCTGCGTCTATTGTACCTGCGTCTGCGATGTGTGGAGTGAGATGACGAGCTTTGAAAAAAACATGATTTTGCGATACTCTGTCACGAGATGTCTATGCTATATGTTTTAATTATATGGTGGAATATTTCAGGGGATGCTCAGAAGCACGGCTTATGTTTAATAGGAATGTTGTGTGTATGTGACGAAATGTTTGTGCTGTTAATTCCCCATTGCTTATAGGTATATTTCATTACTGACGGTTGACACAATAGATCCAGTTTTTGTGAGTATACATAAAGAACAAAAAATAGGGTTATAAAACTGGTAAGGCATGGGTCTACCTGAAGGCGATATCTAGATAGACAAAACACCGTCTGAAATGGTAATACATGTTTTTTCTACTTGCTGAACCCTTCTCTTTGGTGCTCATGTTTACCCTCCTTGTCTCCTGCACCGACAATAAGAAAATGTCAGATTTCTTTTAACTCCCACCAGTAAATTCCATTATACGATCTTCCGTTGACTGTCCCACCATGCTCTGCCCTCCCTACATGAGGCATTAGAGTCCAGAGTGCATTCCATCCCTTCTGCTACACAGTGCTGAATCTACACTATTTCTTCTTACTCCGAGCCTGAAGCCTCATATCACAGACGGACGCCATCTACTAACTCCAATAAATTTCACCATGCTGTGTCTCTGCATCTAGTAGGCCTTGCCTCATTTATTCAGAAATGAGCAATTGCCATGGCAACGGCAGGCCTCACTTGGCATTGCTCATCTAAAAGTGTAATGATTCTGTTAAGCCTGAGTCCCACGTACACCTCCCAAAAAATACAAATTGCCTTTCCTTTCCATCCTGAGCACATCATTCTGAAATCGCACAGTATCTATCAATTTATAAGTAGATACTGTAAAAATGTTTTCAATCCATCTTTAAATGGCTTCTTCTTTAACTCTGCACTACCTTAAAAAAAAATGGAAGTATGGAATTGCTTTGGTGTGGCTCTCACAATACACCTTTTTAGATGTTCTCAGCATACACGTCATTCATTACAGAGAAGATGTAAGCACAGTACATGGCATTTGTTTGATTAAGTCACACAGTTTTTTCAAGTGTTACACCCAATTGCCAACACATTATGAAACAGGTATCATGGTAGAACGTGTTAAACATGAGAAAAATACCAGTAAATGTATATATAATAGTGTTCACCCTCCAAGACATAATAGTAAGAGTAACATAATGGACATTCACTGTAAGGCCTTATCGACACTTAGCAGAATTGCTGCGTATTTTCCATCCGGAATTGCGGACGGAAAATACGCAGTAGAATACAGTAACAGCAAAGTGGGTGAGATTAAACAAATCTCATCCACTCGATGCGTAAATATTCCGAGCAGAAATTGACCTGCGGTGCGTATTTTTCGGACCGCATAATGTAAATTCCTGCTGCGGAAAAAAGACTGAATTACTGCGTTTTTCAGAAGAGAAGTCACCATCTCCTAACTGTGAAAAACGCCACAAAATACAGCACCATCTTCTGTAGTCAAAACAGCAGGAAATGGTGCGTTTTTGCCGCAGCGGCAAGTCTGCTACTTTCAACTAATTTGATGCAGAAATTTTCTGCAGCAATTCCGTTACGTGTGGACAAGCCCTAAAGCAGACAAAATAATAAAATCTAATTTGTATTCAGGACTATATTGTCCTTAGAATAGATATATTAGCCACAGAACTGTGGTAGGAGCTTTATATGAGTTTTATGTACTTATGACTTAAATTAACATAGTAATAATTTACTTTTATACTTTTGATTACAATTTATTCATCAAGTCCTGATGTCTGGGACAGTGGCTTTAGGGAGGAATGGTGGTTTTACTTTACAAATCATAGCACCACATTGATGGGAGTTGTACACAAATTCTTGTGGACCAACAAATGCAATAAAACACTGGTCTTCTTGGCGTCTAATGTTTTAGGAAGTTCAAATGTCAATCTAATTAGGATACAATAAAGCATCCCATATTTATCACAATATTTATTATGACTGGAAGCCATTTTTGCTTGAAGAAATCCAATATACGGGTGTACTAATAAATGCAATATTATGTGTACCATTCAAGCTTATATTTCTTAAAAAAAAAGATATTCCACAGTTTAAGGCCTCATGCACACGACCGTAAAAACTCCCGTTATTACGGGTCGTAATTACGACCCGTAATAACGGGCTCATAGACTTCTATTGGCCACGGGTACCTGCCCGTTCGCTTACGAGAAGGTGCCCGTGCCGTTGAAAAAGATAGAACATGTCCTATTTCAGGCCGTAATAACGGCACGGACAGCCCATAGAAGTCTATGGAGCTCCCGTAATGACGGGTGGCTACATGTGTGCACCCGTCATTACGGCAGCGTTGCTAAGCGACGTCAGTAAATAGTCACTGTCCAGGGTGCTGAAAGAGTTAACTGATTGGCAGTAACTCTTTCAGCACCCTGGACAGTGAATTCCGATCAGAATATAGAGCAACCTGTAATAAAAATACATAAAAGACGTTCATACTTACCGAGAACTTCCTGCTTCCTCCAGTCCGGTCTCCCGGCCGTTGCCTTGGTGACACGTCCCTCTCGACATCCGGCCGACATCCCTGGATGACGTTTCAGCCAATGTGACCGCTGCAGCCAAGCACAGGTCAATCACAGGCTGCAGCGGTCACATGGACTGCCGCGTCATCCAGGGATGTCGGGCTGGATGTGAAGAGAGGGACGCGTCACCAAGACAACGGCCGGGTAAGTATGAATTTCTTTAACTTTTATTACAGAAAGGGCTGTCCTTTCTCTCTATCCTGCACTGATAGAAAGAAGGGCTGCCGATTAGTGGAGTGCTATTTTGCAGCCAAAAACGTGCCCGTAAATACTGGTGCAAAACGGGTCGAATACGTGTGACACCGGACCCATATTTACGCCAGTATTTACGGGTGGGAAAAAATACGCTCGTGTGCATGAGGCCTTAGAAGATGTTGTTTCAAAAACGACAACATTTTAATTTATGCCACAAAGAGGAACACTCTTTTTCTCTCAATTTTAAGTGCCCATCCATGGTCGAACATTTCAATGACTGCAGTCCTAAGTTATCTTAAAGAATCGAAGAGCATCCCCTGGTCACAACCGAGTGGATTAAGACTCAGGATAAATGTTTATCTTTATATAAGTATGGGCCCTTTTTCACGGGGCAATAATCGGGCAAATGAACTTTCATAGAACGCTCGTTCCCGATCATTGCCCTGTGTAAACAGGGCAATGATCAGCCGATGGAGCAGCAAATGATCATTCATCAGCTGATCATATTGTTTCTGCAGCCTAAAATATTATCGTAATCGGCAGCACATCTCCTTGTGTAAACAGGGGATATGCTGCCGATATGATAGAAATGTATGGGGACGAGCGCTCATTACTACGACCGCTCATTACTACGACCGCTCGTCCCCATATATACAGTAGCTCCTTGTGAAAGGAGCAAACGAGCGCCGATCAACGAGCTGATCGGCGCTTGTTGTTACAACCAAAATCGGTCAGTGTAAAAGCACCTTAAATCTTCAGGGATTTGTATGACACAAGGAGCACATGTATTGGTTTTTACTCTTTATCCACGCTCAACCTTACCACTGACAAACCTAAAGGAGGCCGTGGATGAGAATTATTAAAATGTTACTTCAAATTCAGTTTTGTTCACAATGTTTTTGTTCTTTCCAACCCCAATTAACTTACCACTCATGTCCAGCCCGTTATTTTAATCTAATGAGCATGACAGCATGATATAAATGCCTCCATCTTTGCACCATCTCCTCTTATCCTATGGTGTAACTTAAAGCTCCTGGGTCTAAATGCCACATTTGTAACAGGGCTCCCCACCTACCATGTGCAATGTTTATAATACTGGTGTTATGTAGCAGAGGGGCCACCGTTGCACCCCCCCCCCATTGCTTCACGCCCTGATACTTAGTTGTATATGTATTATACATAGCCTAGGGCAAGAGCGGTTTGGCCTTTCCAAGTACAAAGGAGAGTGTCACTCAGGTTCATGTCATGCCATCAAACTCATTAGATCAATATGACACATGGGACGGGAGCAGTACATTTTTGGGTTTGGTGTACAGGCAGTCAGGACAACAGAGTTTTTTTTGTTTTTTTTACCCAGTAAAATCCTTTGAAGCAATTACACCAATTTTCAATCAGTCCCTGTTTTGTATTTTTTCCACTAAAGCAGCATGGCTAAGCAGTCGCAAACATTACAACATATTTATCACCTCATTGTGCCATTTACACCCACCATAAAATGGAGAACACATTAGACAGACTAGTTATCATTGTGAGTCATGTATAAAAATGCCTTGAAAATGATTCAAAATGTGTCCAGATTTCATTTCCAGCAAAACCATAACAAATAGTTGAAAGGACATGACACCAAGTGTATTAAATAGGTTGTCTGAGATTAGATAAAGGTTCTGCTTTTTCCCCCAGAAACAGCGCCACTCTTGTCCATTGGCTCTGCCTGGTATTGCAGCTCAGTATCATTTACTTGAAGAAGGCTAGGCTGCAATACCAGACACTGACAAGAGTGGTCCTGTTTTTGAAAAAAAAAGCAGACCCTTTATCTAATCTTAAACAACCTTTAACCAACTAGAATACTGTGGGGAAATGTTACAATAGTTCTACACCAGTTTTCAGGGATAGAAATGTCGCAAATGGCCCAAAAGTCATAAAACTTTTGTGTTGTTTCCACTGCTCTCGCCACTTTTCAAACAGTGGGTGGAATTTAGCAGAAGGGGGTGTTGTCATCCGTGTGGCCCGACGCATTTACTATAATTTACGCACGAAACTGGCAGAAATTATATTGAAAAGCGACACCAGCTACTGGCTGGAATAGGTTTCATTCAATGGCGCACGGACAGCCGAAGATATGACAAATTTATTAAGAGGCGTGTTCCTCTTAATAAATTTGTTGCATCGTACTCTAGCTTGTTTTTTATTAAAACATCTTTCCTATGTGAGCTTCATTATTATACCCATATGTTTACAAAAGTATATATCTCCAATAAATGTTTATTTCCTATTTTATTCAATTTTTATTTTTTATCAGTGAAAATAAAATCAGCAAATTTAGCTGCATCTCATCTATTCAGGATTATGATGATGAGGCTTTCTACGATAATGTGTTCAAGTAATCTATAGTTAAGAATCATGGTTCATAGACACAAAAGAGAGATGTATTTTCAGTGTTCTTGCTGAATTGATTAATAATAGAAGCAAAACTCTGCATTCACCACAGAATGACAGAATGACTAAAATCCCTCTGATGCTTTTTTCTTCTACGAGACCCCAATTTGGCTCTGCGGTGCTCCATTCATAAACATAAAAACAGCTCTGTCTCTTTAATTTTTTTTAGCATCACCTTTGTATGTTTTTGTGCTTAGTTGTGTTCTGCAAGTTTCTTACTGTGTTTTATCTCCGTGAAGAAGTATTTAATTTATAAGTCTTAAGTGTTCGCCTTTAACCATGTAAGATGTTGAGAAATGCAGATCATATTTATTATCATCACTATTTCAATGTTAATAAATACAAACTAATAAGAAGAGCTTTTAATAATAAGCCCAGCTTCCCTTCTATTTGATACTGTTACAAACTGTCATAATAAAGCCTTGTATTGAAAATTCTATCATTATTCAACCAGTAAGCATCAATTTCCACATGGTAGGGACATAAGTCCAAGCCATCAATTAATAACTGTGCAGTTCAGCTTTCCACATTGACGTGTTGTTTGTAACCGTCAGATCATGTTCCATTTAAGATTATTAAACATGAACACGATGTGGTTTTATCCGGATCCACCGTCGCTCCATCGGTACGGTGCTCTTCATTTTGAGACGTGTCTACTATGTTGCTTTGTATTACTAATACATTCACGGGAACAACCTCGTAAATAATGATATGATATGTTTATCCGGAAGAATGTCATGTCAATACAATGACCATTATTTGCCAGTGCTGCCTTTTTGGTTGAGTTAATTTTCAGCTGCCGTGAAAAGGTAAAAATGCTATAAAGAATAATAAAATGCATTATATATTCAGTCATAGAATAGTGAATTGTGTTCTGACGTGTTCATGTGCTATATGCCACTGAGCTGGTATGGTGTCTGGTAGAGGCACAATAGGAAAATCATATATTTTATTCCTGTGTGTGTCCAGGCAGGTCATAAATCCACCAAAATAAACCGGCATCCGTCACTACAGCCTCAACTTGTAGGCGATTCGACGCGCTGTAGGTTTTCAGCGGCAGAAAGGCTGGTAAAATAAATTAGTAATAAATGAGCTGCTGTTTAATAAAACAATTATCTCGCCTAAGGCTCCCGGAATAATCAGCTCTGCCTTGCAGCAGTAACCTTAGGAAATAATTTTAGGTTGAGCTGTATGCAGGTCTGACACAGATGATAATATACACACAGGAATTGAGACTGGCTTTGCTTTCTTCATGCTCTCCCCTGTACCTAAGTAACATATTAATCCATGTCACTGTTTTTAGAAATGCGGTGACAGAAATACACCTTTATTGTAATGTGGCGCTTTTTTTTTTTTTTTTAATGAGCGTCTGGGACGCAGGCTTCGTTCTCAGCAACAGAAAAACGTAACAAAACACCTTTTTACATTAGGGAGGTGAGGTCTGCTGCTGGCTACATTTGTACACAGAAGTCTGTAAGCCAGGACTCAGCCAGCTGGGAAGAAAGAAAGCAAATTTTCCCTTTTTTTATTCACTAACTTCCCAAGCCCAATTATGCACTCGGATTCATAGGAGTTTCACAAACAAATAGCAGAGCCCTGCAGAGTTTTTTTTAACTCCAGCAGTGCACAACCAATTCAATGGCATTGAAGGCTTGAAGCTTGATCAATTCTTAATCACAGAGGAGAAAAGAATTATTCTCCGATTACAGTGCCTGCGCTGTTAGCAAGCCGCCTGCAATCATTTTTTTCCCTCTAAAGAACGGCATAGGCTGGCTTTTATTGACTCCCCACTTGCAAAATGTTTATGGCTTGTTAATATATATTTACCCCTCTACTTTTGCCTGCAAATCAACAACACTTAGCACAGTTTGGTTACACAGTGTCCAGAGGAAATGGCAGGAGGTTAGAATGGAGGCAAGCTTAGGAGATCAATATAAGACTGATTAGAGAGATGGGACCAAATTCACGGCTCTTAGATACAACATGGGGAGAGCAGGACTCAGGGCTGCAACTCTCTCTCCTTGGATAATACACTTTCCGTCTCTCGGAGAACCTTTTTCCTACCAGGCCGTGGTAGAAGAAATCGCTTCGGCTGCTTATTTATCCTCTGCTATTAGGTGTGCTCGTCTAATCAAGAAAAGGGGTTAAGCCGACACTGGAAGGCCCGACGATGCTGGATGTACGAGTGAACGTGTATTTTAAGAACAAACTGTATTTTCTTTCAACCTATTAAGTGCTAATGCGGCAGTGCATCGTGCCAAGCCTGGAATAGCTAATGAAGCACCGTCTATAACTGGATAACTTTAACATTTCAAACATCCTTTTACAAGCACAAAAAATTTTAATTGCTGGGATTAAAATGTACATTGTGTATGCAATATGTTTATATATTTTACATAAACTGCAGCTTGTAATTATTTGATGCTGGTATTTTCCATTCAATAACTGCTCGGTGGGAAAACGGAGAATTAAACGTAGTGATGTGCAAAAATATAAACAAACGAGAAGCAGAGTGACATATATATATGTATATATATGTATATGTATATATATATATATATATATATATATATGGATTATATATATATATATATATATATATATATATATATATATATATATATATATATATATATAGTACCTAATTAATGGCATCAACTGCATTGGTATGCTACAATATGTGAACATTTCTATATGGAATATGCAGACTTCCATGGCCCTATATACCTCTGCTATCCTATAGGTTGTTATTATACCTTTAAATACCGTATTATGCATCCAAATATGATGATGTTTTACAAACACATTAAAATAATATAGGTGATTAACACGGAAATTGAAATGGCCTTGTTTGCATAAATAGAAAATTACACATCTGTAAACGTGTGTACAGTATCAGTATACGGCATAAATTAGGCTTCTTCACTACGTGGATAAATAAACAAGTATTTTCTTCTCATCTTTATAACAGTATCAATCAAATCACATATTACAGATTTTGCAGCTTTTCCCGTACGGCAAGAAAAGGAATATGCGTTCAATATTTATTTAATTAATGAATCTCCTCCTCCTGCAGAGACAGATCAAGGAGTTCACTGGCGTGGGCAGTAAGCCCATCTTCCTGATATGTCTCATTAGTGGTACACGATGATTAGTACTATGTGACTGTGATGTTCATTCAGTAACGATATCTTGTACATAGAGCTGCACAGACAAAAACATTTAGCTGAGCAGATAAACACATTCATATCAACAGAGATTGATATGAATACAAGACATAAAGGTAGTTAAAGTGCTAGTATCAAAGAAACTCAGTATCACTTACTCAACCTAAAATCACAATGGTTTACCATTCTAGAATTTATTTGTACCACCGGCTATATATATATATATATATATATATATATATATATATATATATATATATATATATATATATATGTATATATATATATATGTATATATATATATATATATATATATATATATATATATATATGTATATATATTTATATATATATATATATATATACATATATATATATATATATATACATGTGTGTGTGTGTGTGTGTGTGTGTGTGTGTGTGTATACATATAGTGGCTAGTAAAATAATAATCTGGGACCAATGACTGGATCAAGCTTTACTAATGGTCAAATAATAATGAGAAAAATAAATCCAGCTGTAATTTCTTACTATGATCATATGATGCAAAGATCTGACAATGTAGGAATCCTTCACTTGAAAGCGGTAAACATAAGGCTATTGGGCAATGTCATATATGGTACCAGTTCTGCCTAGCTCAATGCGTCATAGCCTGGTTTAGAGGTCAGACAATAATAAGTAAGAACAAATCTAAAGGCATTATTATTTGTGCTACAGCCTTCATCTTCTGAGGTACCATGTCTACATGTTCCCCTAGCTGGTAATAAATTCTAAACTTATACTTACCATTTAACCAGAAATACCACCAAAAACGGAAAATTTAGATTTTGTGGTTGTTGGTAATTTTCTCTTTAAAACACTTTCAAAGAAGACTCCTGTTTTGAACAATATTTCACTTCTCAAATCTCCATAATAAGTTGAGTAATTTAGCAAATACTTTCCTTTATTTATCTTGTACTGATTTTCAGCTATATGTCATATTTTTGGCCATTAATTCCCCAAGTAAAAGTAAAAATTCTGCCGGTTCCTTCTTGGAATCTGTATGGGGATTATCTGTATACTACAGACAGTCACGTGACTTAGCGGTTTATCTTTAACTATGTAACTGTCATCTGAGCTCCCACAATGCACTGCTCTCTGGTATCAGGAAACCAGCAGAATTTTGAATTTAGCTTTCTGTCTGAACAGAGAATAAACCATTATATAATTAAAAAGCAGCACAAGATTAGTAAAGTATATACAAGAATATTCAACTTTTAACGTGAATTGAGGAAGGTTGTTAACAAAAACATATTGTGCAGAAGTGGTATCTGGTAATGTAACAGTTCCCTGAATGAGTGCTTACCTGGCTGACAGATTCCTTTATATGAACACTTGGGTCAGGTAACTGTGCATGCTATTTCAATGGGACAGAGAGAGATGAGCAGCTGCCAGACACCTTCTTTGTCATTTGAAGTATTGGACAAGCAAAGTCCACCTACAACCATGACAGATTCACTCTCCTAAGAATCTGCCATGCCATATAGATGTTAGATTATTTGTCAAGGGACAGTCAGTGGAGTCAACCAACAAAAGTTAAATGTCTATGGCCACCGCCAACCACTTGGGAATCAGTATATGAGTAATGAGTGTGGAGAATGGTAATAATATGAGTGAGCAATATGGGCACAGGTCAGTGAATGGAGTAAGAGCACAGCACAAAGTCTTAACTAAAGATAAATAAATTTCTTTAAAAAGGTAGGTTTTCCCCATATAAATTTTTTTGAAAATTATGGCAATGCCCCCAGTTCTGGTGAGAAGACTACATGTAGGGTGTGCCCGGAACCCACTTATATATATATATATATATATATATATATATATATATATATATATACACACATATATATATATATATATATATATATATATATATGTTAAGCACCTAATGTTATGTTATGTAATGAAACTGCATTTGTATTAGGAGAAAAGGTTATATTTCATAGAACAATATATATTTTGTACAGACGTGACTCTGTGAAGGCACATTAGGGTCAGAGGTCAGTTGTGGCATGCGGCCCCTTTAAAACATGGGAGGAGCCTAGTCTTTAAAAAAAGAATAACAATTTATTTTTTATAGTGACAGTTTGTGAGTGATGGAGGAGAGAGACAGAAAGAGTGATGCGTGTGGGATAAGTAGGTGAGGGGGAAAATAATTCTCTACAGAGTGGGTGATTTGCCGAGTGGGCCGCTGTTGGATAGCCGGGCAGGGCGAGAGCTGCCAGATTGTATGGCCGGGCAGGGCGAGAGCTGCCAGTTGAGATTGCCAAGTAGGGTGCAAGCTACCAAGTGACTGATCCACTAAAAATACTTTGTTTTGCTAGGCTGAATGGCGAATCGCTAGCTCAGCACTTCATATGAGAACAAAACAATTAGCCAACACGATGTCCTGTTCTCACCAGTTATATCAGAAACTGCCAAGTATAGCGCCTACTTATTAGTGAAACCGTCAAGCTTATGTACCAAATCTTGTAACCGTAAAGATTGTGCCTCTGTAGGAGTAAAGTTCTGTTCAGTATCTTATACCTGTGTCATCTGAAGTTCTTGCTGTTAAACTTCCTCTTCGGGGCAGTAACCATCCTCAACCCCCTCCCACCTGTTACATACATGTACCCCAGGCCACATAAGCAAAGAACCAGAATCTGCTACATTATGACAGCCATGTAGCTATAGATATTACCTCTACATCTTTTATCTCTTTTAGGTCTTTTTGACTTGTCTGATATCGACCTCACTTGAAAGCTTAACGGTGCCCCCGTACTGCTGTGATAAGGGCACATGTACATATGTCTCCTATTTACAAAGTCCCTGGCCTGTACAAGTTAAACATACATCAACTCGTGCTGTGATATCTGATTAGTACAAACATACAGAAACATTGTCGAATTGAAATACCAACATTGTAAAATAATTGGTGAAACATGATATCCATGACGGATAAAATTCCACCGGCACCTTTTTCTCCCATGCAAAGAGCTGCAGAATAAGTGCCCTTCTATAACATTCCATTTTATGCATCCCTTATACTATATAACTCATGTCACTTAGTCTATTAAATGTTAATACATCATTAAAATATGGAAACCATACATTCTTTTATTGGAAACACTTAAACACATAATACAGCCACACAGAAGAGACATAATCTTTAAAAATTACTGCTTGCCTGTCCTTATCGGAGGTGTCTGTACAGCTAATCTTACTGACAGGAACTACACAAAGCAGAAAGCAAGGCACTTCATCGCATTTGTGTCATGCACAGTATAAGATCATATAATCAAAAAGAACATTTTGACCTTCTACGTTACAAATTCCTGGCTCCCTTAACTTGTGATATGGTACAAGTATGATGCGCTTCTTCTGCTGGGGCGTACCGAAATGTTTTTTTATTAATACCTGAATAAATGACTAATAATTTCAATAATTCCGAGAGGCAACTTTGATAGATTCCCTTGTTGTGCTATAGAAATCTATGTTCAAAATAATCCATGCATATGAAGTGCATATGAGTACATTAGATACGACCGTACCCTACGAAGCCTGTTCTGTTACATGCCGCATAGTGAGAAATCCTGATTAATAGAAGTAGGATAGCGACAAGCGGATTATTTAGAAAACGGCAATGAGAATATGCTATAGATAAGTGAACCCATTATACCCTTTGTACTAAAACTATGGAATTTAAATTGTGTCCAAATAAATTGCTCATAGAGTATACAGTATAAGTTTTCTTTATTAATTGCCAGCCCTTTATTTGTGAAAGAGGTTCTCTGTTTGTGAAAGGCTGGGTCCTGCTTAGCTGCAGGTTTTACAGTGAACCAGATCAATCCCAAACAGTAAATGGATATTATTAAACAGCAGGGGGTTGTGCAAACTGGGAAAGAGAACTCACAGAGGACTGTCTTTGAGCAGATCTAGGTAGCCTGCTGAGAGAGGGCAATTGCAGGCATGCTTTTCCCTGCCAATCTTCAGCGTTTTCCAATCTAGATACTATGGCAACGGAACCTAAGAACCATAAGCTTGCTAACAAGCTGTCTTGATGAAACTGTCTGCTTGCACAATTTCATGTGTTTAAACAGAATGAAGACACGTATGGATCTTTGTCAAACTGATTATCATTTGGACAGTCGAATTAATAATTGTCTGCTGTGCATCGTGTATTTTTTCTGTTTTATTTCTTTTTAAAGACGTAATCTTATCAGTGTCTCATTCAATTAAGCAAAAAAAAAAAACACAAATATACGCGCGCTGTCGTCTGGAGAGACGGAATATTTTTTAATTTTTTTTAGGTGCGTATTCCCACTGTTCCAGCCACGCTCCTTTACTGCAGAGACCTCTAATGTGTTACTCAGAAGCACCAAGAATTTTATAAGAAGCAAATGTTCCTTGGTTGTGGTTGTGACCATTTACACATTCCAGTTCCACCTTGGCAGTGATGTGTTTTCTGCATGAATGTTGCAGAAAAAAAAATCTGAAAATCCAATACACTTATTTACTCTTTGTGCTAAGCATTGATACCCATACTGAAGTTACACTTAAACCCTATCACAACGCAGACGGCAAGCTGTTCATGAGAAAGATTGACTGCTGTCAGTAACATTTCACCCTATTTTAACTACCTTGTATTGCAAAGCTTTATATAGTTGGCCAGAGTAAAATAATAATAGATTGTAGTTTGTGTCATTGCTGTGAGAGTATTTTCTTTTGTGTTTCGCATGTTTAATACACAGCAAGCTGCTTTTATGAAAGGGCTGTTTTACTAAAAATATCCCTTTTATCCCTCTTGTTGCCAGAATGTACTAAAACAATTAGAGATTTTAGAGTTTTAAATATATTATTTCTGAATTACTTGATGTAGCCCGCTAACACATACTCCTGTATCCACTTAATAACCACTGCATGTCAGCAAAATACGATATGTAGAAAAATGTATTTAGAATTTTTGACAAGCTGATTATTAATATATATCTTACCTACTGGTGTTTTCCAGGCTTAGTATGTGAATGCTATTAATAATATATATATTTTTTAGTTAACTAATATGATTAAGGTCGGTGGTGGAAAATGTCATCATCATTACACCTTTTAAAAAATGTGCCTTAAATAGTAAAAGCAAAAATATTTTTTTGTTGGGTAAATTTGGATTAGCATATTTATGTAAACAAAGATTACTGACCACCAGAACCACAAGTCTACTTTTCTGTTGGATACCTGTTCTATTGATATTACACTATAAAGTATGTGAATATCTTAACTGTAGGTACGAATATACAAAGATGCCCCCATGTTCTGTAGAAGCAAAACTTATCTGGCCAGCTTCTTCTCTAGTGCACTCCCAGTCAGTACCAACGGGGAATAATTTAAGAACGTCAAAATGTCATTTTAAGGAGATAGTTTGGTTTAGAAAATCCATTTTCAAATACCCTATTATAGAATTTGGAGTTAATAGAGGCTGGTCACCTAATCGTAAAAAAATAAAATCTAGAATCGAAATATGGCAGAGAATAAATCTCCAGTGCTCTAGTACATGTAAGTTGTAACATTATTTCTGTAACTTGCACTGCTATATGCTGTTCAGGGCTAGGTTTCAGTTTAGGACAGTCTATAGAAATTGCTTTTAAGACCTATGAAGGACCTTAATGATGTCACAGTCACACATACTCATTTCCATACACTAGCAGACAGCTACTAGAGGGAGACTCTTTTCAGAGGGGTAATATTACATTCATATTACAGGTTTATATCTCTCTTTTTATACACCTTAAAATCGTATTTGCAGCTGCTGCCTGACATTGAGTGCTGATTCTTAGCTTATTTGTAACCAGAATACCCATGACTTGCCTAAGTAGAGTCGTGTGTTAATGAACCTTCACTTACCCTTCTTTCCCCCCCCCCCTACCTTTTAGAAAAAGACACGTGACACCGAGGTTGGATGTGAAATGGCCACAGCAGCCGTTTATTAATTTTCATAGTTTTAAAATGCAATTTTGATCCGAAACATTCGGATAACTAATTAGGAATCCAACCAGAGAATTCCTCCTAATAATTCACATGACCCAACATGGGTCATAATCATAAATAACACTTAACGTTAACATTAATCCGAGCCGGGGAAGTCCTTGAAGCCATTTTTAGATATTCCTTTTATACCTCGAGTTAGCCATCTGCAACACCACCAAGACATTACCTCCAGCCGTAAACCAGCTCGGAGGCACCGCTCACCTCTGCAGATGGCTCCAACCACCAGAAGACCACTTCAAAGGGATAACACCCTATGAAGTCTTCAACCATGTACCTTTTTTGGGGGACGCATACCCCCGATGCGACCCCCCCACCATTTCGTACTGACCGACCTCAAGGACTCACCCCGCCAGCTGCTATGACACCTGGACCTGCTCCGAATGAAAATAAAACAACATGTTAGATAAGCACACAATAAAACAAAACAATCGTAGACGGACTCACATAAAGACCACAAGGGACAAACCAAACAAAGGGCGGGAGGGTGGGAGCTTCTGAAGTGTGTGTTATTCCTCCTGCTGCTTCCGGCTCAATGCCGATAACAGCGGGAAGATCAGTAACATCCCCTAACTCCTCCCTACCTCTCGTCTACCTCCCCCTGCATCTCCCTCCTGTTAACCCTTTCCCTCTTAGGTCCCGTCATGGAGGCTTCCCCCTGAAGCCCTGCGGGCTGCGTCCAGCCTCTTCTGGACCTTCTCTTTTTCCATTATACCGAGTTTTATTCCATTTAATGTATATGTATTATTACTATTATTACGTCCTAGGTGCATTACATATATCAGCACTAAAATTCATCTGCCATGTTTTTGCCCATGCTGCCAGCTTATCTAGGTCTTTCTGTAATATTTTACAATGAAGCTGAGTTTTAAGCATCCTACAAAGTTTTGTATAGTCAGAAAAAACTGACAATTTACTATCAACAGTAAGGTGTCAGGTGTCATATTACTACCGATCCTTGTGGTACCCTACTGCTGACTTCCGCCCATATTGAGTAAGGTCCATTTATAATGACCCTTTGTTTTCGGTCCCTTAACCAATTCTTTAGCCACATGCATACATGGTCCCAAAGTCCCTGCCTCTGTAGCTTCAGAACAAGACTATTCTGTGGAACAGTATCAAATGTTTTAGCAAAATCCAAATATATCACATAGAGGAACCGATGAACGGAAAGCCAAATAGAAACTATAGCTTCCGTTTGCATTACCATTGATTTCAATGGCAATGCTTCCGTTGCAGTTGGTTTCCATTTGTTTCCGTTCCGTAAAGTTTCAGGTTTTTTTAGTGGGAACAATAGGGAAGTCGACTACGCTATTGTTTCCGTGAAAAAAAACTTACTTTACGGAATGGAAACAAACGGAAGCCAACTGCAACAGAAGCATTGCCAGCTCATCAGTGAACACAATGAAAAGTACATGTTTAATATATCTGGCCTATCTTTATTTCTCTACAATTATATTCCCATGGTGATCTTTTAAAGAGACAATATTATCAGATTTTTTGGGGGGCATTTATATATTTGAGAATATTGAGAATCATTTTAATGTTGATAGCAATTTGATTTTCTGTAGAAAAGTTTACTAACTTGATTTCATTTTTACATTTCTACACGATCTACGGGGCGCTACCATATCAGGCTGCAGTGTGGGGCCATTATACCATCTATTACCATGGGTAAGCTTGCAGACATATCTACTATGCATGTACAGACTCTTTCTGTTTTTTGAACGCTTTAGACACTTGAACTTTTGTTCGGCTGTGTTTGCCTGACTCTGACCTCCTTTTCGTTGCCTATCCTTTTTACTCTGGCGTAATTGGCTATATAGCCTTCTGACTTTGGGTACTTTGGAGCACATGGTGTTAATTTAACCCTGTGTCTCCCTTAAGACTACTTTTGTGTTTTCACACATAGGCTACATACACGCCCGTTCTATAGGATTTGGACACGCATTGTTGGTCGTTGTGAGGCTTACATAACCGCCCAAGAATCTGTTATGCAAGACACCCTGGTATCAATTGTTTTGAAGCAACCACACTGTTTCTTTTTAGATCCCTTTAAATGTTATATTAATGTTATTTTATGTTGTATGTCCCAATAAAATGTGTAATTTATCTTTAAACATTGGTGGTGTTATGGCTTCTTTTTCTCCTAGTTCTTTATGATGCAATGAAGCTTGCCATTATATAAACCTATATTGGAGGTGCTCAGACACTTGCCATTGGCACCTAACTTGTGATTTAACCTGCTGAGTCTTTATATTTAAATAGAGATCTTTGTAAGCCTGGCATGCTTTTTCTAAATCCTTAGTCTTTAATGTTTTTAATGCTCTTTGTTTTTGTACTCTCCTATTCAGCCATATTGATCTCCTTCCATTCCTAGAAACTTTGTTATCAAAAGATTTAAACTTACTACACGATTCCTGTAATATAGCTTTAAAAACTCAGAATTTAGCTTCAGTATCCCCATTTACTATTGAATGATCCCAGTATACAAAACTAAGTGCTTCCCTCAGTTCCAGGTTTTGGTAGCTCCCCTTCGTATTGTTTTATTGAATATTGCTTTGAAACTTACCATAATATGGTCACTGTTGCCCAAATGTTCCCAGGCCTACACATCTCATACTAGATCTGGTCCAAGGCCTGACTGGGACTAAATCAGCCGTGGCATTTTAAAGCACACAAGCAAAATATGTTTGTGTGCTAATGGCATATGACAGTTCCATGTAACATTCATATATACCAATTGTTAGACTCTGTTCACTTCATGTCAGAGCAATACATTGAAGGTGTATGTCGGGAGTAAGTATACTTCCGATGCATGCCACTGTATAGCCATACAGTAACAGTGGTATACATCACCCATTGGCCGTGTTGTAAATAAAAAAAAAAGCATACCGTGCATATACGTTTCCTAAACAGTAAAAAAAAGTATATGCCAACACATATCACCTCGACATAGGCCAAAAAGACACTCTTTTGGCCTATGTCGGGTAAAAGAGGAGCCTATTGCTGCATTTGGAACTTGCATGTCGAACGTGTTCACATAAAGTGGTGTGAACAGAGCCTAATGCAGCACATTATAATCATATTATTATATATAGGATAATATACCCCTTATGTAGAGCAGTCACTTTGGAGTTTTGTAACTATACAAAAGCATAAGGCATTAGGCTAGAATATATAGGTTACGAAACTCTGAGGTGGCTCCTAATATTCTTTATAATTTATAGTAGTGGGTACACTATTTGTTATAAGACACGCCTGAGCTGCCCACCATTAATAGATATGAACCTGCCTTGTCCTTTAAAATGGAAGGACTGCAGAATCCAAGGTGTATATTTTGCTGCATCCTCATTCAGATGCATTGTACTGTAATGTGTTGCGAAAAATCTGCCATGTCTGATCATTGGACATTGAATTCCCACTCACATTTTACAACAACGCATGTTGGAAAAAGTACATTAAATTAAACTCACTTAACCCCGTTCCCACAAAGAGCTGCTGGGTCTTCTGCCTGCTGCCTGCACAGACACGAGATGCACTGACATCATCACGCTGCCTGCGCTGGCATGTCAGACTGACGTCCTTAGGAACCTCTAGTAGGCCGTAGTCCTAAAATAGCCTGTAATTTACCAGAGTAAGTGGTGAGGCAGGAAGCCAATGGCTCTCTGCTCTGCCATATTAATCAGCGCTTGTATGGGGTCTGGGTTTGGCTGGAACCCCTCCGGTCCCAGCTCAGAGTGTGGGTTTGCAGTGCGGGTGATGTTAAATGTTAATGGAAGACTCACCATCTCACACTGATTGGCTCTTACTTACTGCCAATCAGCGTCAGTGTGAGACAGTGTTATTATTGCCACGCAGACCTGTTCTCTTTCAGTTTCCTGTGGCAGCGGGGAGAGAGACTAATGCAGAACATAATGGGCCTGGATGTGGACGGCCAGAAATGCCAGATAGCCAGTCCGGCCCTGATCTGGTCTATTAGTCAATACCAGATCCAGTACATTATCCCCTCTTGTTACTTTATCAACCAACTGAGAAAAATAATTGTCTTGAATTATGTATAAAAACTTATAGCTATCAGCACAACCAGTAGACTCCTTGTCCCAATTAAGGTCAGGATAGTTAAAATCCCCCATTATAAAGACTCTGTTATTATTTGCTGCCTTTTCTATTTGTTGCTGCATTTCATCCTCAATCTGTCCCGATATGTTCAGTGGCTTATAACAAATGCTATTGCCCGCTCCATGAATATTGGCTTGCTAACCTCAGCTCCCACTATGCACCTGCTGTATTCCACTCCCTGTCTACTCTAACCCTGTTTTTGTATTACCACCCTCCCTCTGTTTCTCAGATCCTAGTTTAAAAGTTTGTAAGAGGGGTAAAATTTGTGTTTAAGTTGTGTCCATGTTTTTGTGTAGGTTTGGTGTGATGGGTGTGATTACCTCCCCTGTTGTCAGGGCCGCCATCAGGAATTTCAGGGCCCCCTACAGCTACATTTTCTGGGCCCCCCTACCGTGGCACCGCCTGTTAACGGTACTCCGTCCAGTACTATATCATGGTACCCAGGGCCGCCATCAGGGGGGGTATTATGGGTACTGATGTGAGAGGCCCGGCCAAACCTAATTGAAAGGGGGGCCCGGCAAACTGCCGCGACTTGCCTTTGGTAGAAAAAAACCAGGCCCCTGCAATGGGGCCCGTTTTTTTCACCAAAAGAATGTCATGAGCTGCGGGCCCCCCTTTCAATTAGGTTTGGCCGGGCCTCTCACATCAGTACCCCTAATACCCCCCCTGATGGCGGCCCTGGGTAGCATGGGGGCCGTCAAACACCGCCGCCCGTGCGACCGATCACGCGCACCCGCAAACTCTCGCGCATGCGCACCGGCGACCGCCTGGAACCGCGCACCGAATTTTGAGGCAGATTTTGACCTGCCCACACCATCTTGCCGCTTTTTTTGCCTGCGGCGATTGAGGACAGCAGACAGAAAACGCAGCGAAAAATGCATTTTCTGCCTCCCATTGATTTAGATGGGAGGTCAGAGGCAGAACCGCGGCAAGAAAGGATGTGCTGCTTTTTCTTTTTTCCGCGACTGGCTCCCATTGATTTCAGATTAAATCAATGGGAGGCGGTTTTGGAAATTTTTTGGTGCTGATTCTGACGCAGTGTCCGAGTCAATATCAAGGCCCAAAAACTCTGAACTGGGCCTTATTGTTAGGGCTTATTCAGACGAACGTGTAATACGTCCGTGAAACGTGTGTGATTTTCACGCGCCTTGCACGGACCTATGTTACTCTATGGTGCCGTGCAGACTGTCAGTGATTTTCACGCAGCGCGAGTCCGCTGCGTAAAACTCACGACATGTCCGATATTTGTGCATTGTTCGCGCATCACGCACCCATTGAAGTCAATGGGTGCGTGAAAATCACGGCCAGCACTTCCGCAGCCGTATAAACTATGAATGAAAACAGAAAAGCACCACTTGCTACAAACATACAAACAGTGTCATAATGATGGCGGCTGCGCGAAAATCACGCAGCCACGCATGATACGCTGCTGACACACGGAGCTGTTATGGACCTTTTGCAAGCGCAAAACGCCACGTTTTTGCGCGCGCAAAAAGCACACGCTTGTGTAAATCCGGCCTTAGGGTAGGAACACACTAGGCATGAACACTGTGGATTTTATGCAACACATTTGATTGTGGAAAATCCGCAGCGTATCACAGTCGCAGCAGAGTGGATGAGATATGAACAAATCTCATCCACACGCTGCAAAAATAATGGACCTGCAGTGTGACTTTTTGGCTTTTTAAGTCGCATGTCAATGTATTCTGTGGAATCGCTGCTCCTCTGTTGCAGAAATGCTGCGGTTCTGCCGCAAAAATCACAAATGAGAAAAAAAAAAAAGGCACTTTTTTAAATTTATAAAAAAGTTTAGACTTACCCCGGCCGTAGTCCTGGTGACGCGATCCTCTATTCTTAGCGCAGCCCCGCCTCCTGTCATGACGTTTCATCCTATGTGACTGCTGCAGGTCACATGGTCTACAGCGTCATCCCAGGAGGCGGGGCTACGTTCAGAAGAGAGAGATGCGTCACTTAAACTACGGCCGGGGTAAGTCTAAACTTTTTTTTCCCTGCAGGATTCCCGCAGCGGACACGCCTCACGAAACCTGCGCCACTATTTGGTGCGGTTTTGCTGGCGGAATTCCCTGCGGCTCCCGGGATAAGCTGTGTCGTTTTACTCAGCATATCCGCCTAGTGTGTCCCTTATGATGTCGCTCCTGGAGCTGCTGCCGGTCTCTAAATAGCCAGTTGGTCCAGTAGAATTTGGAATTATTTTTTTTTGTGAACCAGCTTAAAAAAATACAAAACTTTTGTGTTAGGGCCTGTTCACATCACTGTTCGCTTCCGCTCCGGGGTTCCTTTTGAGGTTTCTGTCGGGTGAACCCCGCAACGGAAAGTGATAGCACAGCTTCCGTTTCCATCACCATTAGCGCAGTCGACTGCGCTATTAATTCCGTCCGAAAACCAGCCGGAATGGTGACGAACGGAAACCATTAGCGATGTTTCCGTCACCATTGAGATCAATGGTGACTGAAACGGAAGCTGTGCTGTCACTTTCACTTTCCGTTGCGGGGTTCACCCGACAGAAACCTCAGACGGAACCCCGGAGCGGTGGTTCGTCACCATTCCGGCTGGTTTTCGGACGGAATTAATAGCGCAGTCGACTGCGCTAATGGTGATGGAAACGGAAGCTGTGCTATCATGCTATCACTTTCACTTTCCGTTGCGGGGTTCACCCGACAGAAACCTCAGACGGAACCCCGGAGCGGAAGCGAACAGTGATGTGAACAGGCCCTAACACAAAAGTTTTGTATTTTTTTAAGCTGGTTCACAAAAAAAAAATAATTCCAAATTCTACTGGACCAACTGCCTATTTAGAGATCGGCAGCAGCTCCAGGAGCGACATCATAAGGGACACACTAGGCGGATATGCTGAGTAAAACTCCACAGCTTATCCCGGGAGCCGCAGGGAATTCTGCCAGCAAAACCGCACCAAATAGCGGCGCAGGTTTCGTGAGGCGTGTCCGCTGCGGGAATCCTGCAGGGAAAAAAAGTTTAGACTTGCCAGGGCCGTAGTCCTGGTGACGCATCTCTCTCTTCTGAACGTAGCCCCGCCTCCTGGGATGACGCTGTAGACCATGTGACCGCTGCATCAGTCACATGGGATGAAACGTCATGACAGGAGGCCGGGCTGCGCTAAGAATAGAGGATCGCGTCACCAGGACTACGGCCGGGGCAAGTCTAAACTTTATCAATTTAAAAAAGTACCTTTTTTTTCTTCTCTTGTGTGATTTTTGCGGCAGAACCGCAGCATTTCCGCAACAGAGGAGCGGCGATTCCACAGAATACATTGACATGCGACTTAAAAAGCCAAAAAGTCACACTGCAGGTCCATTATTTTTGCAGCGTGTGGATGAGATTTATTCATATCTCACCCACTCTGCTGCGACTGTAATACGCTGCGGATTTTCCACAATCAAATGTGTTGCATAAAATCCGCAGTGTTCATGCCTAGTGTGTTCCTACCCTAAGGCCGGATTTACACAAGCGTGTGCTTTTTGCGCGCGCAAAAACGTGGCGTTTTGCGCTTGCAAAAGGTCCATAACAGCTCCGTGTGGCAGCAGCGTATGATGCGCGGCTGCGTGATTTTCGCGCAGCCGCCATCATTATGACACTCTGTTTGTATGTTTGTATGTTTGTAGCACGCGGTGCTTTTCTAATTTCATTCATAGTTTATACGGCTGCGGAAGTGCTGGGCGTGATTTTCACGCACCCATTGACTTCAATGGGTGCGTGATGCGCGAACAATGCACCAATATAGGACATGTCGTGAGTTTTACGCAGCGGACACACGGACACACGCTGCGTGAAAATCACTGACAGTCCGCACGGCCCCATAGAGTAACATAGGTCCGTGCGAGGCGCGTGAAAATCACACACGTTGCACGGATGTATTACACGTTCGTCTGAATAAGCCCTAACAATAAGGCCCAGTTCACAGAGTTTTTGGGCCTTGATATTGACTCGGACACTGCGTCAGAATCAGCACCAAAGAACTTCCAAAACCGCCTCCCATTGATTTAATCTGAAATCAATGAGAGCCAGTCGCGGAAAAAAGAAAAAGCAGCACATCCTTTCTTGCCGCGGTTCCGCCTCTGACCTCCCATCTAAATCAATGGGAGGCAGAAAATGCATTTTTCGCTGCGTTTTTTGTCTGCTGTCCTCAATCGCCGCAAGCAAAAAACGCAGCAAAAAAACGCGGCAAGATAGTGTGGGCAGGTCAAAATCTGCCTCAAAATTCTTTAAGGAATTTTGAGGCAGATTTTTTTTGCCTGCAAAATACTGTGTGAACAGGGCCATACATAAACAACACTTTGAGATAATTTACTCACTGTGTCAGAAGAGATGCTCCCACTCCAGTCCTCTTCCGGCGATGTCTTCCAGGGGAGGTCTTCGGTCCAGACGTCCAGTCCTTCACCTCCAGCCAGGCTCCAGGTAAGTTTTGTCCATGTGTGTCCGCGGCTGCGCGCGCTTTGTTCGCGGGTGCGCGCGCGGCCGGTCGCGGGTGCGCGCGCTTCGTTCGCGGGTGCGCGCGCGGCCGATCGCGGGTGCGCGCGCGGGCGGTCTCCAGTGCGGCCGTTCGTGGATGCGCGCTCGCGAGTGCGCACGCGCGGGAGTTTCATTGTGCGCGCGATCGGGTGCGCGCGCGCGGGCGGACGGTTTGACGGCCCCCCATGACGAGGGGAGGGGGCCCGCAGCAGCAGCAGCAGCTCACGACATTCTTTTGGTGAAAAAAACGGGCCCCATTGCAGGGGCCCGTTTTTTCCTACCAAAAGAATGTCGAGGCAGTTGCCGGGCCCCCCTTTCAATTAGGTTTGGCCGGGCCCCTCACACCACTACCCCTAATACCCCCCTGATGGCGGCCCTGCCTGTTGTACTGATCTCGACTGGAAATATTACTTTTCTGTTTAGTAAAGATGTTGGGCTTAGGGAATTTTGTTCTTGGCGCCGTATTGTATGAGGTCTGAGGCGCCGTAGCATAAAAGTATCGTAGTTGTGCGTCTAGGGAGGTGAAACTTAACCAGATTATAAATGGGTAAGAATATTGGCACCTAAGTTGTTGGGTGTTATCCGGTGAACAGAAAAACAATCTCCCCTCATGCAGCGGAGAGTGACAAATGAGGCAAAAGAGCCCGTTGCTCCAGAGATACAGGTGGAGTTACCACAGTTGTTGGCCACCCGGATTTACAGAGTTTAAGGCGGGCAGTGCTGATTTTGCCGAGCTCGGCGGCAGCCGCTGAGAAGGCTTATTGGGGGCCAAGTTTCCAAGTGAAGTGCAAGCCACTGAGGCCTGCTGAAAGCCAAGTAGTCAAGCGGGGCGGAAGCCGCTAAAACAGGCACACTGTGTATGCAGGTGTTAAAAACGAGGGAAGTCATCAAGGCCAACCAGTAGAAATAGTTTTTGTTGACAAAGACTGTATTAACCGGATGTTTAATATTATAGGAGTCCTGCCTCTCTAAAAGAAGTCAACCTTTTTTTTAAAAATTTGATTTGCTGCATCACCCTTTTCTGCAACATTTATGTACCGACATAGGAGACGAAAGGTTTCTCCTGTTTATAGACAGGCTCATTTGGGCCACGTTACAAGCTCCTCCTTACTAACCATTCTTTCCCCCAGCACAGCTGCAAATTTAGTAGCAGCCTACCATAGAGGCTGTAGCCGACAGAGGGGTCAAACCAGTTCTCCATGAATCCAAACCTTTCCTTCCTGCACCAATTTCTGAAAATATGTCACTGTTTCACTGACCAGAGAATTCCCCTTCATTTCTAATACAAAACTATATTCCCTCACATCACCTAGGTCCCCTCAAAAAAAAACCAAGTTGAGGCTAAAATACAGATGCAGGTTTTACCCTGCATTATCTTAACCTGGTGAAATAATGCAGTTCTGCAATAAAAAATAAAAAAAGCTCCTGATTTGGGACTATATTGGAACTGTATAGCATCATAGATACTGTATGGCAACATTTCCAGGCACAGGGTAAAGGTGTTATTTGAACATTATATGGTATTATAGTTTGGACACTTTATGGGGAATTATTTTGAGTACTTTATAGCACAATTTGGGGCACAGTATGGCATTGTTTTTAAGGATGTCTTCAGAAGAGATATTTGGGTACACTATGGTGGAATAATTTTCTCATTATTAGGACTTCCAGGTTGCAAGATTACAACAGAATCTTTAGGGTTCACACACAGCTGTACTCGAAATTCCCATAGAGTTTTATGGAGCTTCAGAAACATGTTCGACTGCTGCTCCATGCAGACTCCTAATTAATGTGGACGAGCTGGCAAGGAGAAACTGAGCCCCTGTACTAGTGATCAGTGGGGATCCAAGCCATTTAACATTTATTACTAAAATATTATTTGTGAACAATTTTTTTAAATAAATCATAGTACCACAATTTGGGAAATTTATGAATGATTTGCTTGTTACCTTGTGGGGCGCGCCTAAAAATATTTGTACACAGGGCATCATAGAACCTAAGGCTGGCCCTGGTCCCATTAATTCATTGCTCTTAGAGTAAAGAAACCCCTTACAGATGTAGGGTATGCCTCCTTGTTATGGTTACAGGTTAGGTATAAAGATCGTTAGACAGATCTCTGTCCATTCATACACTTGTACATTATAATTAGATCGCACCTTTTGTCAAAGCTCAATAACACCATGTTTGATTGTCTGAATTGGTACTGCAATCCACCCATTCTCTTAATGGGGTTTTCCCATAATTATAATTTATTACCTATCCACAGAATAGGTTTTAATTGTCTGATCGGTGAAGGTCCAACCGCTGGAGCTCCCGATTATCTCAAGAACGGGGATCCTCGAGTGCCCTATGTGAATGGAGTGGTACTGTGCATGCTCACAGTGTGTATAGGTGACAAATAATTATGGGAAAACCCCTTTAAATACTTTGGCCACCCTCCTATTCTCACACTCCTGTTTTGTTAAGTTTTTATTATACATAGGAGCCTAAGGGTATGTTCCCAGACACAGGATACGCTGCAGATTTTCTGCAACAGAAAATCTACAGCAGAATCTCTAGAAAAACGCTGGTAAATCTGGCACTGAAATCCGCACCAAATAGTTTGTTTTTCCTGATCATATTGCTGCGGAAATGCAGCATTTTATCCAGTATAGATACCAGATTCCAGTATAGATGCCTGCTTATTGGCACATGTTTTGCGGGACATGCTTAAATCCTAGAGTATCTATGTCTGATATTCTGAGTTTCAGTAGTAAAATCTTAATTTGTCAAATTTGTTTGCCCCAAGTCGGTCACCTAAAGACATAATCTAAACTTAATCATAACAGACCAATTTTCGGTAGAATGCACAGCTGTTTTTCAGATTCAACTACAATAAACCAGCATTGACGTGTAGGAAATATTGGTTTTCACAAGAAAAATGATGAAGAGTAGCTAGAGAAACAAGAGTGGCTGGAGATCATTACCAAAAGCAGTAGCTAGTTAACACCAGCAGGAGAGTCGTTACTTAAAGAGACAAACTCCGGGAGCAACCAGGATAGCCCTGGGGCTAAACAATAGAATTCAGTAAACAATGATCCTGGAAACCAGCAGGCCATTGCACCTTTGTAGTGTGTAAATAATGTTGAATGCTAATGTCTTCTAATGCAAAAGCAAGAAGAACTGAACCACTATTCCTTTTTCTTAAAACACTTGAAAAATAATTTCACAAACTTTAGGATATTGTATGTTCCATCATACAGAGCTTTACTAAAGAATGATGTATCAGCATAGAGATGTCAAACTAGATGCACAGCTTAACATAGAAAGAACAGAAGACCAACAATAATTAAGAATGAAAGGTTAGCAAAAAAACAAAAAGAAGAAAACCTGTAGAAAATGCAATGAGAAGGTATAGAAAAAACCAAGGATCTTCGGGGCCAACCAAAACATAGATGAGTTATTCCAATAAGTTAATCATCAGAGCTGCTTCATATTTGTCTTATTCTCTACTTTTTCTTACAAAATCATTATATGTTTAATATGATTTATGTTCACTTTTACAAATTTATAAGTGCTCGTTCACATATATCAGATGGTATAATCGGTTCCCACCACCTGTAAAAAAGTCAGTTAGATGGGCACAAGGGACCCATATACCGAATCTATCGGTTCGATCCTGCAGGACATTGGCCTTTACTGTCCCACCTGAAGACATGCAGCATGTTCCTTCAGACCGGATGACGGCTTTAAAATATGTCTAGCGTTACTGCCTGATATTTTTGGTTTCTATTGAAAACAATGATAACAGTTACATATAGTTACATAGTTTGTACGGTTGAAAAAAGACGCATGTCCATCAAGTTCAACCAAGGGATGGGAAAGGGGAAGTAAAAAATGTCTACACATAGTTGTGCCATGAGTTTACCTCCATCAATGGACCTATGTCTACACATGGTCTGCTTAAAGTGGATGGCTAAACAAAGTTCTGAAGCAGCAAAAAAAATATGATTTGCTGTAAATGTAAGCTTTTGGTAGCCCATTCCGAATTTATTGTTTCTAAAATTCTCAGCAATGATGAATCCCTTATTCTACTATTCTACTAACTTTTCTTGCCCTTTCTCATGTTTTTGTTAACATAGATTTTGATAAAAAAGAAATTGAGAGCCATTTCTGGTCAATAACCCGTCATCAGCCCCAAGTATAGTGCAAAAGTATAACAAAAAGCAGATACACAGTATAAAGCTAAAATGGTGTTAGCAAAGTGGGCGTTATACATCAAAGGGCTTCCTGCAAGCTGTGGTCTGCAAGAATTTAGAGTTTATAGTTCTAATTAGAGTTTTCACAATTTTTGTTTGTATACTTGAATATTGAACAGCTTCAAGTACCAATAACAATCATCGCATTAAATAGTTTTGGATGTAATGACACCAAGGGGTGAATATCTATTTTCTATCCTGGAGGATAGCCACCAGCCTAATTTATCCTACAGCCTTGTTGTCTCTGTAAACCCCACAATGGACAGGAATATCTTGTATGTATTTCTAAAAGAAATAAATTATATATATATGTACTGAATATATCTAAACCTCCAAAGGAAAGTTGTTGAAAATTATTATTATCAATTATTATTATTAATATTATTATTCAATATTTGCTTTGTATAAAAAGCCCAATCGAATGTTTTCATTCCAACATTTTCATATTAAATCTCATTTTGTTTAATATTATAACCAACCATTAATCGGCAATGTGCATTCACCTATCGTATCTAATCCCTTCTAATTGCTATCTATTTGTATTAGCTAGGGACAAATTCCTATACTCTAATGGGTTAAGAAATGTGACTGTTTTGCATAATGCTCACACGTCTGTGCATTACTACCTTGATAGACTATAAGACATCTGACATTGTGAGTCCTCTTTGAAACTAGTTAATGAGAAACAAAAGCCTACTGTGGAAAAGTTATTGTAAGGCACAGCAGGGCACCTATGTGTAGTAATTAGGAAGTGAAGAATGCACAATTTCTGTTATACCTTTCTGAACTTGCTGAAATACACAGACTATTTTGAAAGCAATCAGAATTAATTTGGGGATATTTTCTCCAAAGACAAGGTTTTGGCACAGTTAAATAGCCACTGCCAACCTAAACACACATAAAGTAAAACAGCAGTAAAGCTATTCATAGAACAAGCATAGAGTTATAAATGTTACTATACCTTAAAGGGGTTGCATGTGATTAGAAAGATATAGCTGATCTCTTCTAGAAAAAGCCTCACTCTTCTCCATTAGTTGCTTATACTTGCGTATAGCAGGTAAGCCCCATTACATGGTTGAACTGCAATACCAGGCTGAGCCCACGCTGTTTATGGAATAAAACAGGCATATTTAATAAATGTTGCATTTTACTAACATTTGCTATGTAGCTGAAACTATTACATGTTATCAACCATTCCAGCTTGGGGAGAGGCTGGCTGCCATGCCTTCTATTGAGATCAATGAATAGGACACTAGCTGCTAGGAAGTATTTAGAAAATGTGCATATTTGTTTGCTTAATTTTGCAAGTGTATGTGAAAACATACAATTTGGCTAGTGTGTGGTGGGTTAATATCTTTCTTTTATTATCCATATTATTTTGAATCCCATTTTCTCAAAATTTAAAAACTCATAGGAATTGACTATTTAATTATTATTTGAGAATTGAACTATTTACTTCTACCTGCGAGTAGAACTGTTCACATATATTTTCTGATGTCTCCACTGTTTAATAAAGACATATTGAAACAGAAATATGACTTTGGAATGAACAAATAATTCATTAAAGTATAAATCAATTCTTGTGTGTGAGGTTTGAGGTTTATTTACGGCTGGTATTTACAATATCCAGACACATTTTACAAATTGTATCATCAGAGATATTCCAATTCCAGGCCACTACTCAGTTTACAAGTAGAATCAAGCCCAGTGGGAGGTAGAAAATGATGCTGCCTTAGACACAGCTTGGCTTATGGCATAAATCCAGATCTAAATAGAATGACTTAAATAAAATTTATATTTATGGAAAAAAGAGAAACTTGATGTTATAGAATTATTTCAATAGCGAAGTACGGTAAAAGTGGAGCATGGTACAAATATCATAATGCTGTTTCGGACAATCTCTTCTGAAAATTACTTATAGCTGCCATTCAGAACGTCCATCCATACATCTGAGAGAACCCATAAAAACAACACCTTCCATAAGTACTATTAGGCATTTAGAGGTCATAGAGGGGGTCACGAGCAGAGATTCGCTAAGCAAGATCTGCTTCCACTTTGGCATACCCAGCCAGGCTGTGTATTACAGAGCCGGCCATTTATTTGAATGACCACCATGTAACACAACATTTCTCCTGAAATACTCTTGACGTTCAGCTTTTGTGTTGTAGCAACTTCAAAACTCAGCTGCCCTGATAAATTGAATGGCACTTGAACTGCCTGACACATTAGGCTGTTATGTTTCTCACCGGAGAGGTGGATTATCTAAGCTGCAATCGGTTTGCTGCTGGCAGGACTGGGAATCTCCCTGTTCTTCACCCTTAATCCTCACAAGGAGGCATGGACTTTCCAGGTCAGATTTCTAGGTTGCGGTCCCCAAAATAGTGACAGATTGGCAGCAAATGCGTAAATAGAAACAGTAGTCAATAGTTGTCACTAGGGAAGCAATGAGAATGCAACAAGTCAGAGGATGGGACACAGAACGCAGAAAGAGAACGCGCCAAAGGTCAGAAGCAGGAGTAGGGTGACAGGTACCAGGCGACAAATCCAAGACGTCAAAAGCAAGACAGAAGCAAAAACCAATAATGGAGTCAAGGTCAGGGTCAAGGTCAGGTTAGGAACACAGAGCAAGAGTAATGATATACATTAATTTACAGGCGAAAAGTTCATGTCTGAGTCTCCCTTAAATAGGCCACCTGGGCCAACGTCAGCAAGAAGTACCTGTTGCCACAGCGAACGGCAGCGTGGAGGAGGAGAGCTGCAGACTGGAGGGAGCGGGCTGGGCCGGGGGGTAGGGGGACATGTGCTCCTTGGGCCAGTCCCCCAATAGACGATTAGAGCCACGGCAACCCGCTGCTGAAAAATTTATAATAAAACTGTGTCTGCGCAGCGGGTGCGGGAGCTATTGTAAGCAGTACACTGTGTTCTCCGAACGGCTAACGTGATATCATATTATGTAGGATATAACACACTCTTGCATTGAACAAGTCCCGCTCCAGTCCGTAAACAGGGTTTGTGATAAAATATGGGGTCGACCGTTTGCTGCGTGCATGGCTCCATCTAGTTACTTAGCAGGCAGGGAAGATGGAGGAAGAAAGGGCTGGGGAGCAGCAGAAACACACAGCTCTTCCAGGATGGAGATTCCTCCACGAAGCTGAGGACTGGTAAGTATAGCCAGGGCCAGACTTAGAATAGATGGTGCACCGTGCAAAATTATCTTTCAGTGCCTCATCATAAAAAAAAAATGGCGCATAAAAAAGTATAATGCCTCCCACATTATAACACCCTATATAGTGCCCCCCACACAGTATAATGCCACCATAGCTGCGCCATACAGTATAATAATATAATATATTATAACACCTTCAAGGACACAGTATTTTGTCCTCTAATTGTGTCCACACAGCATTATGCCCCCTAAGTGCCACACAGTATATTGCCGCCTGTAGTGCCCCTACACTGTATAATGTCCGCTTAGTGGCCCCCACACAGTATAATGTCCCCTCCCCTGGCCGCCACACACAGCCCTCCCTTGTATATAGTGCCCCCCTGTAGAATGTCCCTGTAGATAGTGCCATAATCCACCCACCTCCCCCTTGTAGACAGTGCCATAATCCGCCAACTCCCTCTCGTAAACAGTGCCATACAGCCCCCCACCTCCCCCTTGTAGACAGTGCCCCCAAACAAAACAATTGTACTCGCCTAGGCCCCGTTCCCACGACAAACTGAGCTGCTCCCCAAACAGCCAATGGGATCCTTGCATTGGCCGGCGTTATCCAGTGACGTCATCACACCAGCCTGCGCAGGGATCCTGTCCCTGCGCATGATAGGACGCTGGCTGAATGGCCTGTAGCCTAGTAGATTGCAGAGCAGGGAGACAGCTCCCTGCCCTGCTATAGTGTTCAATAGTATCTGCATCCTAAGGATGCAGATACTATTGAATGTGTTGGGCGGCACGGGCGCTCTCATGCCCGGTGTCGCCGCTAGCAGCAGCTACGGCTGCTACAGCGCTAGCGACGCCACTGAGAAAAGAAGCGCCCGGGCGTTTCTGAAACACAAGCAGGGGAAGGGAGCCAGTGCAGCGCCCCCTTCCACCTGCTGTAGTGATGCGCCCTGTGCAATGGGACAGGTCGCACACCTCTAAGGCCGGCCCTGTGTATGTGCTGTGTGAGGAGGGGGAGCTTTAATGTGTAGGGGGTGGAGATCCTTTATAAATCGTTTTCGTGGGGAGGGGAGATGTGACTGTAAATGCTATGTTTGGGGGAAGGGATGCTCTATAAATAGTTTCCTCACATCGCAGGGAAGCTGGTGAGATGTCGGAGGGGGCTGCCCCCTCTCTTTAAAGCCTCAGATGCTGCAGTCGTGGTGCGTGAAAGGATTAAACAAACGAACTACAAAAATCTCTTTACATGTTTCGGCCAAATATTTATATTTTTTTTGCAGCGGTTTTCAGGAATCGCTTTATAACTATGTCATTTGCTACGGTTTTGTGGAAATCGCTACAAAGGAAATGCGACATGTCCGCAATCTGTGAATAGATGCTAAAAAAGTACCCCCTTACACAAAGCACTTACAGTCAAATCTCCCCACTCCCACAAAAACTATTTATAAAGCATACCCTCCCCCACACATAGACATTTACAGTCACATCCCCCTCCCCCATAAAAAAAAAATTAATAAAGCATCCCCGCCCCCACACATAACACTTAAAGTCACATCCCCCTCCCCCACAAAAACGATTTATAAATTTATCTATGTTATGAACTGTGAGAGACACGCAGGACCCGCTTTTACTGAACCCATCAGTCCCGCTGACCTGACGGGTACAGGATTCAGTGAACGATACAGCTGCTGTGTATACGGAATCCAAAGCAGCTGTATCTTTTAAAAGTAAAAATAATTTTTAATAAAAGCTAACTTGAAAGTTGCACCAATCACACTGACTGACCTGTTTATTTAAAAAAAAAACACTTTCAAAGGTTTACATAACTTTTAACAGAAGCCTGTAAAAATAACAATATACTGCAATACATTAGTATTGCAGTGTATTATACCAGCGATCTAACGATCGTTGGTTCAAGTCCCCTAGGGGGCTAATAAAAAATGTAAAAAAAAGTTGAATAAAGATTTTAGTAGTGAAAAAAATATGTTAAAAGTTCAAAAACTCCCCATTTCGCATTTTTTCCTCTAAAGTCATTTAAAAAATAATCAAAATTGGTATCACTATGTCCGTAAAAATGTCGGAGCTATCACAATGTAACATTATGTAACTCGCACGGTAAAATAAAAAAACATTTAAAATGCCAAAATTGCTTTTTTATGCTCACCTTAGCTCTCAAAATTTTTTTTAAAAAAAGTGATCAAAAAGTTGTATGTAAGAAAAAATGGTACCAAATAAAAACTACACCTCATCTCGCAAAAAAATAAGCCTTTACACCGCTCAATCGATGAAAAATAAAAAAGTTATGGCTCTCAGAACGTGGTGAAAAATGTTTTTTTAACAAATCGTTTTTTCTTTGTAAAAGTAGTAAAATATAAAAAAACAATATCAATTTGGTATCACCGAAATTGCATTGAGCCGCAGAATAAAGTTAAGTTGTCGTTTTTACTGCATGGTGAAAGCCGTAAAAAAAAAAAACGAAAAGCAATGGAGGAATCACAGTTTTTTCCAATTTCAGCCTGCAAAATTTTATTTTTTTGTTTCCTAGTACATTATGGCACTTTAAATGGCACCAATAGAAACTACATCTCCTCCCGCAAAAAAGTGAAAAAACAAAAAGGAAAAAACAAAAATGGCTTTGTCCCAAAGGCTTAAGGTAAGGGGGCTTTTCTATAAAATGTTATGTGTGAGAGAAGTGTGTGTGCAGGCGAGGCTTGGTTATTTTGTTCCCTAAGGCCTGCTTCATGTGTTCGGTCTGTGAGATATGGACAGTATTTCGGCAGTATTTCCCAGACCGACCACAGTTCAGGGAGCCGGGCTCCTACCATCATAGTCCGCCATGCTGCTGTGAGTCCCTGCCTCCCCGCGGGAATACTATCCTGTACTGTAATAATGTTTTCAGTACGTGACATTTTTACTGCGGGGAGGCAGTGACTCACAGCATCATAGATAGCTATGATACCAGGAGCCCGGTTCCCTGAACTGTGTTTGGTCCGGGAAATACGGCCAACGTACGGCCCATATCTCACAGGTCAAACACAGCCATGTGAAGCAGATCTTAGGGTATACCCACACGTAGTTGTTGTGGTGCAGTTAAAAAACACTTGAAAACCACATCTGAAAAAATGCATGTGGTTCTATCGTGACTTGCCATGGTTTTGCGATGCAGTAATTGGCCTGACAGGTTTCATAGGTTAAACGTATATTACCGCATTGCAAAATTGTGGTAAAACCGCATGCATTTGTTCTATGCTGTTTTTAACCACATCTCAAACGATCATGCCCTTATTATGCTGTCGTTTTCTCTTTCACATCCCATTTCATCTCAGTGGCAATGGAAGCTGAATGCTTCCTTGCTTAAAGATCAAGTGATATATGGGATTGTTAGACAAGCTGTCACGGACTATTTCTCCTCAAGTGACACTGCCGATATAGACCCTTGTATCCTATGGGAGGCGCATACTAATCCAACAAGGCTCTAGAATTAAATGTGAAGCGATCACGAGTTTAATTTCCCAAATCCAATACTTGGAAAAATCACATAAATCCTCTCGCGATGAGGAGCTACAAATTAATCTTCTGCAAAATAGAGAAGAGTTACGTTCCCTCTTAACCGTTAGAGCAAAAGACACTTTGACTAGATGCAAGCGCAATGTTTGTGAATTTGGCAAAAAATGCAGTAAGGCTTTGGTTAGGTCCCTAAGGATAAATCAGGCATCTACCTATGTGCCTGCTGTGGCTATTAATTCATATTCTCAGTTCCATCTCCCAGAGACATCGTGGCAGCCTTTCGAGACTACTATGCCTCTTTATACTCGATAGATAATACTAGCCCCCATATATCTCAGCCAGACTTTAGAAACCGTGTTAGAGAATATATTGCAAGCTCTGACCTTCCTACTTTAGCCGACTCTGATTTAGAGACCTTAGAGTTGCCAATCACAGAGAAGGAAATGAAAGATGCCATTAAAACTTCTCAATCTGGAAAAGCCCCAGGTCCAGGTAGATTTTATCTTGATTACTGTTAGGAAACACCCGTCCCTTTAAGATTACCCTGACTACTAGTTTAGCTTCTTGGCGGTTCTGGTGTTAGTTGGTGACCCTATCCCACTTCTCTGTCTTTCTTCCTATCTGATTAGGTTGGTTCTGTTTTCTGTGCTTGTGATTTTCCTTGTATCCATGTGTTTGATAAAGCTACTGACTATACCCTGTACCTTTGACTATTTGGACTTTTCAGAACTGGACCTCGGCTTGTCTCTTGATTACCCTTTGCTTACTGATTTGGACTTTCTGCTCCTGGCTGGTTTTGACCTCTGCAATCCCTGATATCCATTAGCTTTATGATTTGGTGTTTCTGTTTACCCTTGGGCTGTCTTGTTATATGCACTGTTATTGCCTGCATTGCACCTCTTATACCTGGGTTCTATGCTGCAAAATCCAACCTGCATTGCGGTGGGCTCTGGCAAAAACCATAAAGTAGCCTTAGATTCTGTTGATCGGAGTTGGGACAGAATTGGGGTTTTGGATTTACTTGCACGCTCATTCCTGTCAGTCTCTATCAGCCTTTGGGGAATCGCTCACATAGTAATTCCATAAACTTCCACCCTGCGAATTGTTCAACCAGTGATTCCATAACAAATACTATAAGGCACTGCAGGATGTTATTGAGCCATATTTTCTGTGGTTCATTAACGCCTTTTCTCCATCTAATCCCTCACTAAGGGACTCACTGAGGGCTAGTATAGTAGTGGTTCCTAAACCCGGTAAAGACCCTTTAAAATATTCCAGCTATAGACTAATTTCTCTGCTTAATCTGGACATTAAAATCTTTGCAAGAATCCTTGCAACTAGATTAATACCATTGTTGGAACCTATCATAGATCCAGACCAGGCAGGCTTTATGACAGGGAGGGATGCTAGAGATAACACCATAAAAACTATTAATATTATTTATAAAGCTAGGTGTGAAAATAAACCAATGATGTTACTCTCTACAAATTAAGAGAAGGCTTTAGATCGAGGAAATTAGATTTTTTATGGAGGAGACTGCGTAAAATTGGGCTAGGGACTAATATTATATATCGGATGATATATCAGATTATGGCTCTATATTCTGTCCCCTCGGCGAGGGTTCATGTAAACGGTTTACTTTCAAATGAATTTCCAGTTCTAAACGCGACCATTATCCCCTCTTCTTACTTCAGAGCCACTTCTTCGGAAATTGAGAGCCAATCCATATATCTCAGGTATGTTAATTCAGGGCTCAGAAAATAAAATAGCTGCCTACGCAGATGACCTTCTGTTTTTCATTACCAAACCAGCTTCCTCCCTCCCAAAGTTAATGAGTGAATTTAAATTATACCCAGAGCTTTCTAACTTTCAAATTAATTTCTCAAAATCAGATGAATAGTACTCTGACACCAGTCTTGCTACAATCACTTGAACAATCTTTTACGTTTCGATGAAGCGACATCTTGTTGAAATATCCCGGTATCTATTGTTTGTCTGACTGTGATTTTTATGGCTAGTTGTAATATATGAATGATTATATATACAAATAAATATAAAGAACTAAAAAAAAAAATATATATATATATATATATATATATATATATTTGTGAATATACACTAACGCTTTCTTCGTATGCAGTTTTTTTCTCTGCCGTTTTAAATTGCATGAAATTAATGCATTTTAAAATGCCAGCGTTTGTTAAAATATTACAGTGGTTTTTTTTATGGCATTGATAGTGTTTTTTGTGAAATTTTTTATTAAGGGACATTCTGTGGCTTTTTTGAAGTCCTATAGGGAAAACTAGGAGAAAAAACAATAAAAAACACCACACCCAGAGAATGCGGCGTTTGGAAAAAAAACTCACGAACCGCAAAAAGGCAAAAAAAAAAACACAAAAAAATGTAGTGTATGTAGTGCTTTTATATTTTACTACAGACTTAAAAGGGGTTATCCCACTACAACAACTTATCAGTTGTCCACAGGATAGGTGGTAAGTGTTTGATTGCTGGGGGTTCCACCGATTAAGAGAACTTGGGTCCCGAGTCCCCTGTATGAACCCACCAGCAGGTCATGCATGCGCACTGACGCACTATTTATTCTATATGGGAATGCCGGAGATAGCTGAGCTCGGCTATTTCTGGCAGTTCCTTAAAGAATGAATGAACAGACAAAACAGATAAAAACAAGGACATTTAGCAAAAACACCGAAAAAGGCCATACTTACAAATGGACACAGCCAGGTCAGAAACGCTGATGAAGGCGAGTGAGCAGGTGCTTTAAATAATAATAGCCACTCCCACTAGTCTTGAGGGGAGTGGTATGTGGTGCATGGGATGTGTAGTAAGAAATAATAAATGAATAGTGTATGTGCAAGTGTAATAATGTAAGTGAAATATAGGGGGCAGTAATGAGTAAAGTGCCTAAAAAATAAATGAATAATGGGATGCAAGTGTGTGAAACATGGAGGGATAGTGTGTAAGTCATGAGGCGCAACGTGACTAGCCAGGTAGAAGCCTATTTGTGACGCCTTGATAATTCATAGAGCGGGCTACCCTGCTTGCTAGGCCAAACAACAACACACCATGCTCTCCCAGCATCAAAGACCTGGCTGTGTCCAAAAGAAGCGAATATAAGTAATAATGAAAAATACCTGGGGTATTAGTGATCATTTTGGCCAAAAGGACGCAAGCTCGCAATCCACGACAAGGATCCCCAGACTTGCGAGTCCCTAACTGGAGCGAAAAGCTCCTGATGTACAGACAAAACAGATAAAAACAAGGACATTTAGCAAAAACACCGAAAAAGGCCATACTTACAAATGGACACAGCCAGGTCAGAAACGCTGATGAAGGCGAGTGAGCAGGTGCTTTAAATAATAATAGCCACTCCCACTAGTCTTGAGGGGAGTGGTATGTGGTGCATGGGATGTGTAGTAAGAAATAATAAATGAATAGTGTATGTGCAATTGTAATAATGTAAGTGAAATATAGGGGGCAGTAATGAGTAAAGTGCCTAAAAAATAAATGAATAATGGGATGCAAGTGTGTGAAACATGGAGGGATAGTGTGTAAGTCATGAGGCGCAACGTGACTAGCCAGGTAGAAGCCTATTTGTGACGCCTTGATAATTCATAGAGCGGGCTACCCTGCTTGCTAGGCCAAACAACAACACACCATGCTCTCCCAGCATCAAAGACCTGGCTGTGTCCAAAAGAAGCGAATATAAGTAATAATGAAAAATACCTGGGGTATTAGTGATCATTTTGGCCAAAAGGACGCAAGCTCGCAATCCACGACAAGGATCCCCAGACTTGCGAGTCCCTAACTGGAGCGAAAAGCTCCTGATGTACAGACAAAACAGATAAAAACAAGGACATTTAGCAAAAACACCGAAAAAGGCCATACTTACAAATGGACACAGCCAGGTCAGAAACGCTGATGAAGGCGAGTGAGCAGGTGCTTTAAATAATAATAGCCACTCCCACTAGTCTTGAGGGGAGTGGTATGTGGTGCATGGGATGTGTAGTAAGAAATAATAAATGAATAGTGTATGTGCAAGTGTAATAATGTAAGTGAAATATAGGGGGCAGTAATGAGTAAAGTGCCTAAAAAATAAATGAATAATGGGATGCAAGTGTGTGAAACATGGAGGGATAGTGTGTAAGTCATGAGGCGCAACGTGACTAGCCAGGTAGAAGCCTATTTGTGACGCCTTGATAATTCATAGAGCGGGCTACCCTGCTTGCTAGGCCAAACAACAACACACCATGCTCTCCCAGCATCAAAGACCTGGCTGTGTCCAAAAGAAGCGAATATAAGTAATAATGAAAAATACCTGGGGTATTAGTGATCATTTTGGCCAAAAGGACGCAAGCTCGCAATCCACGACAAGGATCCCCAGACTTGCGAGTCCCTAACTGGAGCGAAAAGCTCCTGATGTACAGACAAAACAGATAAAAACAAGGACATTTAGCAAAAACACCGAAAAAGGCCATACTTACAAATGGACACAGCCAGGTCAGAAACGCTGATGAAGGCGAGTGAGCAGGTGCTTTAAATAATAATAGCCACTCCCACTAGTCTTGAGGGGAGTGGTATGTGGTGCATGGGATGTGTAGTAAGAAATAATAAATGAATAGTGTATGTGCAAGTGTAATAATGTAAGTGAAATATAGGGGGCAGTAATGAGTAAAGTGCCTAAAAAATAAATGAATAATGGGATGCAAGTGTGTGAAACATGGAGGGATAGTGTGTAAGTCATGAGGCGCAACGTGACTAGCCAGGTAGAAGCCTATTTGTGACGCCTTGATAATTCATAGAGCGGGCTACCCTGCTTGCTAGGCCAAACAACAACACACCATGCTCTCCCAGCATCAAAGACCTGGCTGTGTCCAAAAGAAGCGAATATAAGTAATAATGAAAAATACCTGGGGTATTAGTGATCATTTTGGCCAAAAGGACGCAAGCTCGCAATCCACGACAAGGATCCCCAGACTTGCGAGTCCCTAACTGGAGCGAAAAGCTCCTGATGTACAGACAAAACAGATAAAAACAAGGACATTTAGCAAAAACACCGAAAAAGGCCATACTTACAAATGGACACAGCCAGGTCAGAAACGCTGATGAAGGCGAGTGAGCAGGTGCTTTAAATAATAATAGCCACTCCCACTAGTCTTGAGGGGAGTGGTATGTGGTGCATGGGATGTGTAGTAAGAAATAATAAATGAATAGTGTATGTGCAAGTGTAATAATGTAAGTGAAATATAGGGGGCAGTAATGAGTAAAGTGCCTAAAAAATAAATGAATAATGGGATGCAAGTGTGTGAAACATGGAGGGATAGTGTGTAAGTCATGAGGCGCAACGTGACTAGCCAGGTAGAAGCCTATTTGTGACGCCTTGATAATTCATAGAGCGGGCTACCCTGCTTGCTAGGCCAAACAACAACACACCATGCTCTCCCAGCATCAAAGACCTGGCTGTGTCCAAAAGAAGCGAATATAAGTAATAATGAAAAATACCTGGGGTATTAGTGATCATTTTGGCCAAAAGGACGCAAGCTCGCAATCCACGACAAGGATCCCCAGACTTGCGAGTCCCTAACTGGAGCGAAAAGCTCCTGATGTACAGACAAAACAGATAAAAACAAGGACATTTAGCAAAAACACCGAAAAAGGCCATACTTACAAATGGACACAGCCAGGTCAGAAACGCTGATGAAGGCGAGTGAGCAGGTGCTTTAAATAATAATAGCCACTCCCACTAGTCTTGAGGGGAGTGGTATGTGGTGCATGGGATGTGTAGTAAGAAATAATAAATGAATAGTGTATGTGCAATTGTAATAATGTAAGTGAAATATAGGGGGCAGTAATGAGTAAAGTGCCTAAAAAATAAATGAATAATGGGATGCAAGTGTGTGAAACATGGAGGGATAGTGTGTAAGTCATGAGGCGCAACGTGACTAGCCAGGTAGAAGCCTATTTGTGACGCCTTGATAATTCATAGAGCGGGCTACCCTGCTTGCTAGGCCAAACAACAACACACCATGCTCTCCCAGCATCAAAGACCTGGCTGTGTCCAAAAGAAGCGAATATAAGTAATAATGAAAAATACCTGGGGTATTAGTGATCATTTTGGCCAAAAGGACGCAAGCTCGCAATCCACGACAAGGATCCCCAGACTTGCGAGTCCCTAACTGGAGCGAAAAGCTCCTGATGTACAGACAAAACAGATAAAAACAAGGACATTTAGCAAAAACACCGAAAAAGGCCATACTTACAAATGGACACAGCCAGGTCAGAAACGCTGATGAAGGCGAGTGAGCAGGTGCTTTAAATAATAATAGCCACTCCCACTAGTCTTGAGGGGAGTGGTATGTGGTGCATGGGATGTGTAGTAAGAAATAATAAATGAATAGTGTATGTGCAAGTGTAATAATGTAAGTGAAATATAGGGGGCAGTAATGAGTAAAGTGCCTAAAAAATAAATGAATAATGGGATGCAAGTGTGTGAAACATGGAGGGATAGTGTGTAAGTCATGAGGCGCAACGTGACTAGCCAGGTAGAAGCCTATTTGTGACGCCTTGATAATTCATAGAGCGGGCTACCCTGCTTGCTAGGCCAAACAACAACACACCATGCTCTCCCAGCATCAAAGACCTGGCTGTGTCCAAAAGAAGCGAATATAAGTAATAATGAAAAATACCTGGGGTATTAGTGATCATTTTGGCCAAAAGGACGCAAGCTCGCAATCCACGACAAGGATCCCCAGACTTGCGAGTCCCTAACTGGAGCGAAAAGCTCCTGATGTACAGACAAAACAGATAAAAACAAGGACATTTAGCAAAAACACCGAAAAAGGCCATACTTACAAATGGACACAGCCAGGTCAGAAACGCTGATGAAGGCGAGTGAGCAGGTGCTTTAAATAATAATAGCCACTCCCACTAGTCTTGAGGGGAGTGGTATGTGGTGCATGGGATGTGTAGTAAGAAATAATAAATGAATAGTGTATGTGCAAGTGTAATAATGTAAGTGAAATATAGGGGGAAGTAATGAGTAAAGTGCCTAAAAAATAAATGAATAATGGGATGCAAGTGTGTGAAACATGGAGGGATAGTGTGTAAGTCATGAGGCGCAACGTGACTAGCCAGGTAGAAGCTTATTTGTGACGCCTTGATAATTCATAGAGCGGGCTACCCTGCTTGCTAGGCCAAACAACAACACACCATGCTCTCCCAGCATCAAAGACCTGGCTGTGTCCAAAAGAAGCGAATATAAGTAATAATGAAAAATACCTGGGGTATTAGTGATCATTTTGGCCAAAAAGACGCAAGCTCGCAATCCACGACAAGGATCCCCAGACTTGCGAGTCCCTAACTGGAGCGAAAAGCTCCTGATGTACAGACAAAACAGATAAAAACAAGGACATTTAGCAAAAACACCGAAAAAGGCCATACTTACAAATGGACACAGCCAGGTCAGAAACGCTGATGAAGGCGAGTGAGCAGGTGCTTTAAATAATAATAGCCACTCCCACTAGTCTTGAGGGGAGTGGTATGTGGTGCATGGGATGTGTAGTAAGAAATAATAAATGAATAGTGTATGTGCAAGTGTAATAATGTAAGTGAAATATAGGGGGCAGTAATGAGTAAAGTGCCTAAAAAATAAATGAATAATGGGATGCAAGTGTGTGAAACATGGAGGGATAGTGTGTAAGTCATGAGGCGCAACGTGACTAGCCAGGTAGAAGCCTATTTGTGACGCCTTGATAATTCATAGAGCGGGCTACCCTGCTTGCTAGGCCAAACAACAACACACCATGCTCTCCCAGCATCAAAGACCTGGCTGTGTCCAAAAGAAGCGAATATAAGTAATAATGAAAAATACCTGGGGTATTAGTGATCATTTTGGCCAAAAGGACGCAAGCTCGCAATCCACGACAAGGATCCCCAGACTTGCGAGTCCCTAACTGGAGCGAAAAGCTCCTGATGTACAGACAAAACAGATAAAAACAAGGACATTTAGCAAAAACACCGAAAAAGGCCATACTTACAAATGGACACAGCCAGACTAGTGGGAGTGGCTATTATTATTTAAAGCACCTGCTCACTCGCCTTCATCAGCGTTTCTGACCTGGCTGTGTCCATTTGTAAAGAATGAATGAAGCAGCAGTGCAAATGCATGACCACCACGCTCATACAGGGGACTCGGGACCCAAGTTCTCTTGTTTATTGTAGCACTATATCTGGGACTGCACATGCGTGTTCGATCCCAACATGAAAATATCACTCTATTAACGACGGCTGGATTTAAAGCCCAGTTATCTCTGCCACCTTTATAAAGCAATCGGGGGTAAGCAGGTTTAGGATGGGCCGCTACTCATAGGCCAGTGCTGCGTGCTTGCCCCCCAGGCTAAAATTTGCCAGCCAGCCCCTGGGAGTAGCATTCCAGTTGCCAGTAGAGGGCTTTGTGGGAGCGCAGACAGATAAGCTATATTCCCTAGCAAACTGACGTGGCAAACATTCGGATCCACAGCTGCGATCGGGGACATGAGAAGGGAGGGAACGTGAAGAGGGGAGTAACAAAGGCAAATTTCTGTATGTCGTTTTTTAGAAAGAGTATGAGTACCTATATTCAGGACTGATTCATGATCTTACAGGGAAAGGACCTGTAGGGAAATGTCTGATCACTGGATACCTAACATATCAGGTTTGAACAATGCTGCAAAAAATTTGTTGTTTTTTTTAACATTCCAAAAAATGTAATAAATGTACTCAGGTTTCATGTTCTCGCATAGTTATGACAGTTTTACCTTCCTTATTAAAACTTTAACATCCTATAAGCATATGGTGCTCCAGGGACTGAATCAGAACATTGGCTAAATCAGGGGTCTCAAGCACGCGGCCCGCGGGACACAGAGCCGCTAGTATCGGCTCTGCTCCGAGACTCTGGAATTCCCTGACATCGCTGTCAACATATGGACAGTGTGTCAGGGTCTTCCCCAGAGCAGAGTCCCGGGCAGAGCGCTAGTATCGGCTCTACTTCGGGACTCTGTGGAATTCCCTGACATCGCTGCCCATATATGGACAGTGTGTCAGGGTCTTCCCCAGAGCGCAGTCCCGGGCAGAGCGCTAGTACAGGCTCTGCTCCGGGACTCTGTGGAATTCCCTGCCATCACTGCCCATATATGGACAGTGTGTCAAGGTCTTCCCCAGAGCGGAGTCCCGGGCAGAGCGCTAGTACCGGCTCTGCTTCGGGACTCTGTGGAATTCCCTGACATCGCTGCCCATATATGGACAGTGTGTCAGGGTCTTCCCCAGAGCGGAGTCCCGGGCAGAGCGCTACTATCGGCTCTGCTCCGGGACGCTGTGGAATTCCCTGACATCGCTGCCCATATATGGACAGTGTGTCAGGGTCTTCCCCAGAGTGGAGTCCCGGGCAGAGCGCAAGTACCGGCTCTGCTCCGGGACTCTGTGGAATTCCCTGACATCACTGCCCATATATGGACAGTGTGTCAGGGTCTTCCTCAGAGCGGAGTCCCGGGCAGAGCGCTACTATCGGCTCTGCTCCGGGACGCTGTGGAATTCCCTGACATCGCTGCCCATATATGGACAGTATGTCAGGGTCTTCCCCAGAGCGGAGTCCCGGGCAGAGCGCTATTATCGGCTCTTCTCCGGGATTCTGGGGAAGCCTCTGACATCGCTGTCCATACATCGACAATGATGTCTTGGGCTTCCCCAGAGCAGGAGTCCCAGTGATGTCAGGAGCACAGCTGGAGTCCCAGGAAGAGCCTACTAGCATTCTGCCCGGGACTCCATCTCTGGGGTTGCCCCTGACATCTCTGTCCATATATGGACAGTGATCTCAGGAGCAGAGCTGGAATCCCAGGCAGAGTGCCAGAAGCGGCTCTGCTCCAGGACTCAAGCTCTGGGCAAGCCCCTGACATCACTGTGGTAGCATCTGCAGAGGGCACTGCTGTGGCAGCATCTACAAGGGGCACTGCTGTGGCAGCATCTACAGGGGGCACTGCTGTGGCAGCATCTACAGGGGGCACAGCTGTGGCAGCATCTACAGGGGTCACTGTTGTGGCAGCATCTACAGGAGGCACTGCTCTGGCAGCATCTACAGAGGGCACTGCTGTGGCAGCATCTACAGAGGGCACTGTTGTGGCAGCATCTACAGAGGGCACTGCTGTGGCAGCATCTACAGAGGGCACTGCTGTGGCAGCATCTACAGAGGGCACTGCTGTGGCAGCATCTACAGAGGGCACTGCTGTGGCAGCATCTACATAGGGCACTGCTGTGGCAGTATGTACAGAGGGCACTGTTGTGGCAGCATCTACTGGAGGCACTGCTTTGGCAGCATCTACAGAGGGCACTGCTGTGGCAGCATCTACAGAGGGCACTGTTGTGGCAGCATCTATAGAGGGCACTGCTGTGGCAGCATCTACAGAGGGCACTGCTGTGGCAGTATCTACAGAGGGCACTGCTGTGGCAGCATCTACAGAGGGCACTGCTGTGGCAGCATCTACATAGGGCACTGCTGTGGCAGTATCTACAGAGGGCACTGCTGTGGCAGCATCTACACAGGGCACTGCTGTGGCAGCATCTACACAGTGCACTGCTGTGGCAGCATCTACACAGGGCTCTGCGGCAGCATCCACCGAGGGCACTGTGGCACTATCTAAAAAGGGGCTGCCCAATCTTGACATGTGTGCTAACTGAGCCGCCGGACTGCATTTAGCGACACTTAAACTGGAAAGCTGGATTGTTGAAATAAGCACGTGGAGAAATCTCTCAAATTTTAAACCTAGCAGTATTATTATAGTAATATAGTGTTATAGTAGTTCAAATAACTAATTGATTAACAATAATTTTGTATTGTATCAAATTTGAAAGTAATGCGGCCCGACAGCTTCACATTTTTTCTATATATGCGGCCCACTTACCCGGCCGAGTTTGAGACCCCTGGGCTAAATTATCCTCCCTGATTTTGCATCAGTGTAATATTTATGGGACTTTTAGACAGAAAGCAAGGCTCTCTGTAATACCATGCTATGCACATTCCATTAAAAAAAGTAGCTGTGCTACCCTATAGGTATTTCTACACACAGGAGAACACTTGTGAATGAGGCGCCAAGGACATCCTCTTACACAGCGCTCCTTCTTTACCCCATGCAGTCGCTCGATCGATGAAGAGTGGCAGAATCAGGACAGGAGGTGTATTTAAAAAATACAACACAACAATCTACAGGCAAAAAGTAGAAATTGAGATTTTTCATAAAGGTAGCTGCCCTTCCAACCCCACACAGTACTATTTACGTTGGGTCCCATGAGATAGCAGCTTTTCTCTTTGCTTGCTTTGAGAAGTTCATGTAACTATCAGCTTGAATAAAGAGTCATGAACTACCCAGTAACAGTAGTGAGCTTAAACTCCAATTTTTTTTCCATTTTGAATACATTTACTGAATATCGGTTTCCATCATACACAATCTCATTATAAAGGCTCCTTAATTGGTTAAGAAGTATATGCATTTTTACAGTACATGGTGACTAACATGTTCTGAATGTCGAAAAATAAGAGAGATAACTATTTTGTGCATGAGGGTGTTGTGTGCATGATGTTTGTATACTTTGCCTTTAGTTGTATTTTCTTCAGACACTGAAGCGACCAGTTCTTTACTTATTCAGTTTTAATATCCAATATATCAGCGCTGCTCAGTGACGCACCAGTTCTGAGGGTGAACGCAGTAATAAGGCTCTGAGGGACATTTATTTTCATATTACTGCTATGATGTGGTCTATTAACTGCGCAGTGTGACAGGAGCTGAAACAACAGGAATTAATAACGTCCTTTCCAAGGAAAGGTCAAACTGCACAATAAGGTAGAACAAAAGTTTGTATGCTGTCATTCTAACTTGTAGGTGTGTAATCTTTTTAGAGCTCACAAGTAGAAATATATCTACATAGATATTTTATTATCCTAATTCAGTTGGTCAGTGAATTCAAGAGACTCCTAAGCTGGAGGATCCCGCTGTGTTTACTCTGATCCCTGATGGAGTGTGATCCTCTCATATAAAGAATCTGCCTGGCAACTTCTGGCATTTGAATTCAGTGGATAAATAGAACAATAAGGGCATGTTCACACGCAGTGTTTTCAGACGTAATTCTGGCGTTTTACGCCTTGAATTAGGCCTGAAAAAACGGCTCCACTACGCCTACAAACATATGCCCATTGCTTTCAATGGGATTTACGATGTTCTGTTCCCACGAGGTGTCATTTTACGCGTCGCTGTCAAAAGACGGTGCGTAAAAATACGCCTGTGTCAAAGAAGCTGTTTTTCATAGACTCTATTGAAAACAACTCCAAAAACGGCCGTAAAAAACGCTGCGAAAAAGGGTATGTTCACATGCTGAGTCAAAAACGTCTGAAAATACGGAGCTGTTTTTCGCTGCGTTTTTTACGGCCGTTTTTGGAGCTGTTTTCAATAGAGTCTATGTAAAATAGCTCCAAAAACGACCTGCAATTCTTTTTCAAAACGGCCGCGTAAAAAAACGACCCATCGGAATAGAACGCCATTTTTTCCATTGCAATAAATGGGCAGATGTTTGGAGGCGTTCTGCTTCCAATTTTTCGGCCGTTTATCCGCCGTTTACAGCCCGGAAAACGATAAAAAATGAGCCGTGTGAACATACCCTAATATTTAATTTTACCACCATTTCTTAAGTCCCTCACCCCAAATGTTAAATCCAAGGTGTAATTTCAATGAGGGATCGTAGTGTTGATTATTTATTGCATGGCGATTAGAAAGTAATTAAAAAGAATGAGTCCACCATTTTCGGTATTTAGTATGTACACAAAACATAGAAATACCTTTGTATATAACATGGTGCTTACATTGTGTCAAAGAACTAGATATACCTCTATGAATCATGCATTGAGGAATCAATTTAAAGAGCAGGTACAAAAAGGTATTTTACTCTATTTTCTTATTGTACGGGTGGTAAACTTGCATTGGTGTGACAATATTTGTGCCTGACTCACAAGGATTTGGGCCATTAGGTCATTTTACATTAACGGCATATTACCCACACAAAAAAGCTACACTTTACCAACCTAACACCCTGTCAGGATTAAGACCCAGAAACTCCTACGTCCCAGGCACTAGCACCTCACATTGAGCCCCTGGTGCTGTTGGACTACTCCAATGCTGTATTTAGTGTCTAGCTTTTCTTTGATTCCTGCCATTCTAGATTCCATTGCCTAATTGGTCTCAATATTGTGTCTTCTATATACCCTGGACCTTGCAGTACCTGCCTGCCAGACTATTAAACGCGGTGCTTATATTCTAGTTCCCCTCTGCCTCACGTTGTAACATACTGCCATTTATTTACGTACCGAACGTGGACTGTTTCCTGACCATGTCTCTGCCTCTCATAACTACCAATTGCTGTTGGTTTCCAATAATTCACCATAGAGAACCCACTTATTTCTCTCAAATTATCCACTAGTAATTGGAAGCTATAAAAATTATTAGATCAGTCCCTTGCATGCACTCTAATATACATAAGGAGTAGCTGCTTTAAGGTGGTAGTGGGGCCCTTTACCTATTGGGTCCCGGTGCAGCTGTACAGATTAATAAAATGCTATGTTCGTCCCTGTTATCTTATACAAAACATAAGCTAAACTATAGAATGTGGCGCTCTATCAATGTGGATGATAAGAGTTAGGGTATGTGCACACACACTAATTACGTCCGTAATTGACGGACGTACTTCGGCCGCAAGTCCCGGACCGAACACACTGCAGGGAGCCGGGCTCCTAGCATCATAGTTATGTACGATGCTAGGAGTCCCTGCCTCGCTGCAGGACAACTGTCCCGTACTGTAATCATGTTTTCAGTACGGGACAGTTGTCCTGCAGCGAGGCAGGGACTCCTAGCATCGTACATAAGTATGATGCTAGGAGCCCGGCTCCCTGCACTGTGTTCGGTCCGGTACTTGCGGCCGAAATACGTCCGTCAATTACGGACGTAATTAGTGTGTGTGCACATACCCTAAATATGAGTTACCCGGGATCAGTGGACACCAGCAGTAGATGTAAATTTGAAACATTTTGGCATTATATGGCCAGTCTGGCAAACAATATTATCATTGCTTAATATTAATGAGATACTTTCCTCCATGTAGAAAGTATATATAGAAGGATAAACATGTTGCTGATATTAAAATTTCATGGAATATTAAGGCTCTTTTATAAATCCTGTGAACATACTTTGCATGTAAACTCTAAATTTGTAATTGTATTTGCAATCTGGTAAACAGGAGTTAATATGGTGTAGGCGTTATCAGGGTCACTAGATATTGGCAAATATGTTTGTGTTTATGTCTGCACTAATTTTCGGATTTGTACAGAAGTAATGCAGTATTTATAAGATATTTGATGATATAACACAAATGAGCTCTCAAATACAGAATAGAGATTGCAATCATGTAGAGTATATAATTATTCCCTTGTTGTACACTACCCAATGAAGAGCTTTAGTTTTTACCAACAACGTTTTCTTTGGTCTAAATATAAAAAACATAAAAAATAAACAGGTTCTACAAGATAGAGAATGCAATACATTATGGATTTATAAAAACGGATTAAGATAACAAAAAAATATACAATACTAAATTACAATAAAAGCAATAGAACAAACAGAAAAAAGGAAGGAGCGCAAAGATACCAGCCACAATAATATTTTCCTTTTTTATAAAGTAGTATGTTTTCCCAACCTACTCTCTGTGAGTGGCAACTAAGTTACCACCCACAAATAATCCAAAACAGACAGAAATAATTTTCTTTTCCAGCCACTGCAATCCTGCCGGAGTCCTTCATTTTTAGGTTCCATATAAACAATGCAAAAATATAGAAAAAAACTTTGGAGAGTGACTGTATTGAAGTTCAATGCAATGCAGTCAAATTAGCATGCAAATGTAATCGGACTCATATGTGTGAGGAGAGCCAAGCACCGAGCTCCCCTCCGATCCTCATTTACTTTAAATATCACTACCCTGATGAAGGGGGATGCCCCGATATGCGTGGAATGTTTGGCCATTTTATAATTGTTTTTATATTTAAATGTTAATAAAACCACCTTTTTACTTCGGTTGATGATTCTGCCATTACTGAAGAGTGACCAGGGGAGTGATATTTAAAGTGAACGAGGATCGGAGGGGAGCTTGATACAGCCGCTCTCCACAGTTTTTTTCTATATTTTTGCAAAATTACAATAAAATGTATTGAAGGGGTATTGTTATAAGCACAGCTCTGCACACAGATGAAAGAGCATCACATGGTCAGGTACAGGCAGATAGGGTGGATAGATTGGGCGAAGCTGGTTCAGTTAGTGTGCATGCCATACTCAAAGTGGGTAAGGTACAACATCTAAATGACTGAATAATGTGGTGCAATTCTCACCTCTGAATGAGGGATTATGACAGTTCATAGAGAGTGAAGCACTTTGGATTTTAGAAAACGACAATATTTAGGGTGTACAGAAAGAAAACAGAGTTCAAGATATTTGTGGAGATTGGCAAGACTTGTACAAATAAATATAGTGCAACCATAGCATAAATAACGGAAGAGTACGACAGTTGTGCACAGAAGATCTAACAAAATGCACAGATCAGTTGTGCAAGATACTGGTGATGATGGCATCATGGAACACATTAGGTCTTCTGGTGCAATTCACCATTCTTTTAATGCTACATATTTGAACCCAATTATCAAGCATTTATATCCCCAGAGACCAGATTTCTGATTCCAATTGCATCTTTTGACAACACAACAACCCTGGTTACAAGGCACAGATTGTATCCAAATGTTTTAAGAGCCATGTCCCTGATGTCACCTTACATGGTGAAGGGCAGCCACATGATCATGCACAGGAGGGCAGTTGTGATTGACAGCTGAACCCTGTGGTAATGGGCGGCATCAGAGAAACTTCCAATCCGAGCCATTTAACTCATGATCAATGCTAAAGTCTCTACCCACTCATTAGGCTGCTGCCATTTTGCTTCTGTTGATCTTATCTGCTAGGTTGGATCTCTTTAACACTATATACAATAATATAACAATGTTTCCCTATCAATGTAAGGGAAACTAACAACAAAACCACAAATGGATAAATCTGCATGTAAACATTGTATGAGATGTTGGACAGTCTGTTATAGCTTGCGATTACAATGATGAGTATATGTGCCAATCTACACTGTGATCCTTTGAAGTCATCTGCATACAGAAAATTAACCCCTTACCGCAAATGGACGTGACTATACGTCGAGATTGCAAGTGCTTTCCCGCAATATCACATACAGTCACGTCCCCAAGATGAAGTGAGCACAGGAGCTGTGCTCGCTTTATCTTTAGTAATATACAGCTGCAATCGCTGTTGCCGCCGATTGCCGCTGTTTAACTTCTTAAATGCAGCAGTCAATAGCGACTGACGCATTTAGGTGGTTGATACAGGGAGGTCACCTTGTGTAAAAAAAAAATTTTATAAAAAGTGATCAAAAAGTCGCAAGTACCCCAAAATGGTACCCACAGTGATATCAACTGAAAAATGAAACAGGAATGGCTCTCAGAAAATGGCAACACTAAAATATGTTTGTTTTTTTAGAAAACAGTATTTTTATTGTGGGAAAGTAGTAAAATGTTAAAAAAAAACAATATAAATTTGGTAGCGCTGTAATCGTATCAACCCACGGGATAAAGTTAACATTAACAAAAAAAATCGCATGTACGCCAAGATGTAACCAATAAAAATTACAGCTTGTTCCACAAAAACTAAGCCCTCACACAGCTGCATCAACGGAAAAATAAAAGGACTCTTGGAATGCAATGATGAAGCAAAATTATGGGCCAGACAATTTTTTAGGTCCAGTAATTTTTCACTATAAAGCACACAATAAATCATGATATGCCAGACCCCACAGGTGGAACCCGTAGATACAGCAGAGATGAGGAAATTATAGGGCCTGGTGCTGCTTATAGGGCTAGTGAAGAAGTCAAAGATTTGGCAATACAGGAGTGCAGATATTTTGTACAATACCCCGGATTTACTACATAGCCGTGTCCCATGGTACTTAAAGCTGGCCGTGTACATCGTACAGATGGCGTTGTATATAAGACTTACTTGCTATCTTGATGTGCAGGTCAGTTGGGAACATTTCCACAGTTTTAAGATTTAATTATCAAGACCGTAATATTTGGAAACCAGGGAGGGCCCAAGCACGTCTGCCCCAAAACGTCATCATCTCCACTGGAAGCGAGGTTGCCTTATTATAGCAGGGCAAAACTTTCTCAGTGAAGTTCCCCAAATTGCAAACAAGGGAAGAACCCCAAAAAAGGGCAGAGTGTGTTCCAAAAAGGGTATAGGAAAGGACACCATTTATCAGTGCAACACCTGCCCCAAAAAAACCTGGCCTGTGCATAAAGGATTGGTTCAAAGCGTACCATACCAATCCATGGATTTTAATTGTATTATTAATTTACCCCATTATTACATCATCCTATTATGCCCCAAAGTACTCCACCCTGCTTTCATATACCCTGATGTACTCCGCCCGGCTTACATATGCCCCCACATTGTAAACTGAAATACCAGCAAAACCCCAAACAAAACTACCATCAATATCTGCGCTCCTAAAGACAAATGGTGGTCCTTCTGAGCCTGACAGTGTGCCCATCAGCAGTTTATGACCACATATGGGATACTACTGTACTCTGGAGAACCTGCTTAACAATTTATGGGATGTGTGTCTCCAGTGGCACAAGCTGGGCACAACATATTGAGCACTGGAATGGCATATCTCTGGAAAAATGGCAATTTTCAATCTGCAACATCTGTTGTGTACTAATTTCCGCAAAACACTTGCGGGGTCAAAATGCTCACTACACCTCATGGTGAATGCCTTGTGGGATGTAGTTTCCAAAATGGGGTATTTTTTCGGGGGTTTCCACTGTACTGGTATTTTAGTGCAAATGACGCTCCTACAATTTAGAGCCTTGCTGTGTGTCCAAATAGAAGTTTTCATCCACATATAGGGTATTGTCTTAGTCGGGAGAAATTGCGTAACAAATTTTGGGGTGTCTTTTCTCCTGTATTCCTTGATAAACTGAAAAATGTTGAGCTAAATTGTCATATTATTGGAAAAAATGTAGATTTAAATTTTCATGGTCCAATTCTAATACAATCTATAAAACAACTGTGGGGTCAAAATATTCACTACACCCCTAATTCAATTCCTTGAGGAGTAAAGTTTCAAAAATGGGGTCACATCTGGGGAATTTCTACTGTACTGGTACCTCAGGAAGCTCTGCAAAAGTGACATGTCTCCCAAAAACCAATTCAGCAAAACATGCGTTCAAAAAGCCAAACGGCGCTACTTCCGTTCTGAGCCCTGCTGTGTGTCCAAACAGCAGTTTGGGATCATATTTGGGGTATTGCTGTACTCAGGAGAAAATGCTTTACAAACTTTGAGGTGCTTTTCTCCTATAGTCCTTGTGAAAATGAAAAACGTTGAGCTAGAACTACATCTTATCTGAATTTGTTTTATTTTTTTATTTTCACGTCCCAATTTTGAAAAAAAATCATCAAAAATCTTTGGAGTTAAAACGCTCACTACACCCCCAGTTTAATACCTCAAGGGGTGTAGTTTACCAAATTGAGTCACCTTTCAGGGGTTTTCACTGTACTGGGACCACAGGGGCTCTGTAAGTGCAACATGGTGCCCAGGAACCAATAAGGGAAAAAAAAATATTTTTAATTTTCACTGTCCAATTCTAATAAAATCCATGAAAGACCTGTGGGGTCAAAATGCTCGCTACACCCCTAGATGAATTCCCCAATGGGTGTAGTTTGCCAATTGGAGTCAGTTTTGGGGAGTTTTTACTGTACTGGTTCCTTAGGGGCTTTGCAAAAGCGACATGGTGCAGAGAAACCAATCTAGCAAAATCTGCCCTCCAAAAGCCAAATGGCGCTCCTTCTCTTCTGATCCTTGCCGTGTGCCCAAACAGCAGTTTATGACCACATATGGGGTATTTCCGTACTCTGGAGAAGTTGCTTTACAAATATTAGGGTGCTTTTTCTCATTTATTTGATGAGAAAATGAAAAATTTGGAACTAAAGTTATGTTTTATGGAAAAAAAATATATTTTTCATTTTCACTGCCCAATTCTAATTAAAGATATGAAACCCCTGTTGGGTCAAAATGCTCATTACAGCCCTAGATTCATTCCCTGTGGGATGTAGTTTCCAAAATGGGGTCTTTTTTTTTGGTGTTTCCTTTGTTTTGGCACCACAAGACCTCTTCTAACCGGACAAGGTGGCTAAAATATATTCTAATAAAGAAGGCCCCAAAATCCACTCCTTTTGTCCCAAGGCCTGTCTTTCAGTCCATTAGCACACACATGTGGGATATTTATAAAAACTGCAGAATTTTGGCAATACATATGGAGTTGTGTTTTTCTGTTAGCACTTGCTGCGTTAATAAAAAAAATTCATTAAAATTGAATTTCTTCCCAAAAAAAAATGACATTTTTAAATTTCACCTCCACTTTGCTTTAATTCCTGTGAAACGCCTAAGGGGTTAAGAAACTTTCTGAATGCTGTTTTGAATACTTTGTGGTGTGCAGTTTTTAAAATGGGGTATTTTATGGGCGTTTTACCCAAGTATAGTCCCCTTAAAGCCACTTCAGAACTGAACTGGTCCCTGAAAAAATAGCCTTTTGACATTTTCTTGAAAATGTGAGAAATTGCTGCTAAACTTATAAGCCTTGTAGCGTCCTAGAAAAATTAAGGCATGTTCAAAAAACTATGCCACCATAAAGTAGACATATAGGAAATGTTAATTGGTAACTATTTTGTGTGGTATTACTATTGGTCTTACAAGCAGATACATTCAAATTTAGAACAATGCAGATTTTTGACATTTTTCCCTAAATTTTGGTATTCTTCACAAATAAGCAATGAATTTAGTGACCAAATTTTACACCTGACAGAAAGTACAATTTGTCACGAGAAAACATTCTCAAAATCACTTGGATTGGTGAAAGCATTCCAGTTATTACCACATAAATTGACCCTTGTCAGATTTTATAAATGGGGCTCTGTTATTTAGTCCAAAACTGTCTGCAGGGTTAATCAGCTAAAAGAAACTGAAGTGGCAGGCCTAGTTTACAAACCTGACAGCAAACCACTCCATGTATATGAGTGCATGTATATTCAGAGGCATAGTTTGAAGTCCCTGGAACCCATGTGTCATCAGGACTCAGGGATCCACAACATTTCTCCAGTATTGGTGAACCTGCAAATCTGGATCGTAAAATACATGTCACAAGTTTTTTCGGTCTGAATTTGTGGACCCCACACGGATCCGTGTAAACCATGGTCATGTGCATGAAGCCATAGAAATTAATGGTTCCGCAATTTATCAGCAAAAATTTGGATAAAGCATGGTCATGTGCATGAGGCCTTAATCAAGTAGGGGTATAGTAATTAAAGTTATTCTTGAGGCCCAGCAAAAAAAAAACAATGTATAGGCGATTTATGTAAACAAACTCGATACGCTGATGCATGGTGATATTTGGTCATATTGTTATATTCAAACGATGCAGAATTTTTGTTCTTCATAGCCTGTTATTAAGGGATTTACTTTTTTTTTTTTTACTCACTGATACATTTCCTTTCCTGTTAGTTGGTATCTGTAAATGCTAATTTATAGCATTAGTTCCAAAATGAGATTTATACAGAATATCTCAAGAAAATGGTAAATGTGTTGTGTTCTCTAGTCCAAGTGTTTAAAAGGATTTTTTTCCACCTTTTTGCATAGGAATTGTCACTGAGAGAATAAAACCGAGTAGACTATACATTAAAATCACTTTAATCTCTGAGCTGTCATCTGCTGCTTCAAGAAATGCCAAGCTGCTATTGTTTAATGTCTGTCATTTAAGAAAAAAAACTAAGAAGTTATCTATCCTGTAAAATTATTAACTGATGCTAAAATTGCCTTGTAAGTATTAGGACAATAGCAATTTTGTAACAGCTGGGACACTGCCAATGCAAGATAAGTACATTTCGCTCCATAGACTCATAAAGTGCTTTGAAATGGTTTATGAGTGATGGGAGGATGCATTTTCTAAGTGAGGAAAGCAATGTTTTGCAGTACGGAAAGGCTTGAAAAGCTGACACACAGCCATGCAAATGCCATTCTTTTCGGTAAGTAATTTGCTTTTTCTTTCAAAGGCATAAATGGCATAGTTAGACACATTATTTTGTATATTGCATATAACAATACGAGATGCGCCAACCCAGCGAGCACATAACATTTCATATTGATAGAAGAATCTTGGATGGCGTGTGTGATTAACATAAATGTATACACACTCCACTAATGCCTTCCACAGTGCAAAGTAAAGTGGAAGAAAGTTGGGATGACTTACAGTGTACCTAAGAACATGTGCTAGTAAAATCCTACAAATAACTGCGAGTAACATTTTAGGATACATAAAATTAAAACAGTTTGAGAATACCTAGAACATTAATAAAATAATAAGTAGAAGGAATGTTTTTTTTGCAATTGTCGGTATGGTTCTCTCATCTTTGACAAGTTTTATCAATATTCTTCTCTAATTCCCTATGACTTGAGAGTAGTATCTTTTTGGGGTTTTCTTCTATAAAGTATAAAATCTGTAAAAAAGATGAACAATACAATTTTTTAATTTTCACGTGGCTATGTGAAGTTTGATTGCACTAGGTACTGGACATGGGAAAAGTGGTGAGGGTACTAAAAATGGAAACCACAGTCCATGAAAAAAATTTTTTTGCTGTATTTATACATGGGTTTTAATTGCAGTAATATTTTAAATAAATGTATAATATATTCTTACATTATATTTTTTGGGTTTAATTGTCCTATAAAGTGACTCTCCTGTTGTACAGTCCCTTTAGATATGATGTCAGGGCTGGATACCTATATTCAACTGTGAAATCCTTTTTCGTGGTAGTGGCTATTAGCCACTATACAATACCACTGGCAGTCATAGTAACAAATGTTGCTACCAAATCACCCAAGTGGCAATATAAGTGGGAGCAATAGTCTAAGTCTGTACTGACGACTCTAATTACATTAGATGTCAGTACAATCTAAGTGAATTAAGTGAGTGGACACAGCTAGTGACATCACTCACTTGCACCTGCCCGCCAGCTTCATTCTCAAGCAGAGACCTGGTGACCTGTTGGCCTGACTGTCCAGACCTTTAGTAGACATTAATACCTAGGAGATGGTTTTGTACTAAGACATTAACGCTTATAAAATGGTTATCCTGGAGTCAGTGGTGGATTACGTAGACCATAGACTGTTCCCCAAACTTGGGCCCCTCTTCTCCACCACCGCCCTGCCGCGCTGTGTCTATAGTCAACACCACCTTTCTGTGCGGGGTGCCGATAGTTGTAATGGCAGCCCAGGGGCCTAATGAAGGCACCCAGGTCTGCCTTCTCTCTGCCTCTGTCCTGGAAAAATGACCGATTATTCAAGTCCCCTAGGGGAACTAATAAAAAGTGTAAAAAAAAGTTCAATAGCAGTAAAAAAATAAAAAGTTAAAAAAAACAAAACTTTTTCCCTCTAAAGTAATGAAAAAGATAATAATGAAAACTGGTATCGCAACATCCAAAAAAGTCCAAATATTACAATATAACATTATTTAACTTACACGGTGAACGTCGTAAAAAAAAAAGTAAAACAGCAAAATCGCTATTTTTTAGTTACCTTAGCTTTCAACAAAATTTAATAAAAAGTGAGCAAAACGTTGTATGTAACAAAAAATGGTACCAATAAATACTACAGCTTTTCCAACAAAAAATAAGCCCTCACACCGCTCAATCGACAAAAAAACAAAAAAGTTATGCCTCTCAGAATGTAATGAAACAATTTTTTTCTTAGAAACAAATAGTTTTCAGTAAAATTTAAAAAAAACGAACAAATTTAGCATCACTATAATCGTACTGGGCCACAGAATAAAGTTAAGTTGTAGTTTTTACTGCAGGGTTAAGGTCGTAAAACAAAACCCCCAAAAAAATTGAGAAATCAAAGTTTTCCAATTCCACCCTACAAAGAATTTGTTTTCAGTTTCCCAGTACATTATATGGTACTTTACATAGAGGCAATAGAATCTAAAACTCCTCCCGCAAATAAAAAAGCCCTCACACCACTCTATTGACGAAAAAATAAAAAAGTTATGGCTCTTGGAAGGCGGAAGTGAAAAACAAAAATGAAAAAGCAAAAAAGGCTTTTTCCCGAAATAGTTAATATAATAGCACCATACACTGCGCCCCTGAATACAATTGTGTCAAACACCACACACACACACACACACACACACACACACACACACACACACACACACACACACACACACACACACACAGTGTCCCCAGTAAATAGTGCCACTCACAGTGACCCCTGTTGATAGTGCCCCCTGTTGAAATGTCACGCGCAATGCCCCCTGTAGATAGTGCCATTCACAGTGTCCCCTGTAGTAAGTGCCACACACAGAGCCCCCTGTAAAAGGTGCAATTCAAAATGCCGGCTGTACATAGTGCCCCATAGATCTCACTGTAGATTGTGCCCCAAGTGAGCCCCCTGTAGATTGTGACCCTTATAGAGCCCCCTGTAGATAATTCCCCTCAGAGACCCCTGTAGATAGTGCCACTAATAGATCCCCCTGTAGATATTGTGCCTCATAGCGCCCCCTGTAAATAGTGCACCCCATTGAGGCAACTGTAGATAGTGCCCCCATATATCCCCTGTAGATCGTGCCACCATCAAGCCCCTTGTAGATTATGCCCACAGAGATCCCCCTGAATATAGTGCCCTCTATTGAGCCCCATGTAGATAGTGTCCCTATAAAAACCCATGTAGATAGTACCCCCATCGAGCCCCCTGTAGATAGTGCCCTCATAGATCACCCTTTTAGATTGTGCCCCCATGAAAAAAATGGGTTTCTGGACTGACGCAAGGTGTCCGAGATGCCCGGAGGAACGGGCAGACCTTATCCATATGATGTTGGGTTGCCCCATTCTTTAGGTATTTTGGGAGGTGGTATTTGTACTGGTGGATAACTTATTTCGGATCAGTGTACCACGTATCCCACTGATACTGTTCTTGGATATGTGGAAGATCTTACAATTACTTATTTTCAAAAACGAGCAACTCCAAAAATATTATATCAAGCGCGTAAACCGATAGCTATGAGATGGTTGGACTCCTTTGCACCCACATATAGAGAGCTGTTTAATCATATGAAAGGTATTATACTTATGGAAAAGGCTATTTACCTCAAACGAGGTGCTATAAAGAAATTTGAAGGTCAATGGACGGCAGTGTGCGTGATGTCTCCGGGTTTGCCAGCAGCTAACTTTTTGTCTGATGTCTCCTTAAGACTAATGGGATAGGGATGCTAATAATTATCATTGACATTTGTGGTAAAATAAGTGAAGATGTATTTACACAAAGATGGCCGATGCAACACGATAATGTCCTGTAGTTAAAGTGCATAGTGCTCTTCATAGAGGGTGGGCTGGGAAGGGGGGTGGGGACAGGTTGTTGGGATGTTTTATGTATATGTACTACATGTCTGTGTTTAATATAAAACCTAGTCAATAAAAATGATTTGATTGAAAAAAAAGATAGTGCCCACATAGATACCCCTGTAGATTGTGCCCCCAAAGATACCCCTGTAAATAGTGCCCCCATGGAGCCCCTGTAGATAGTGCCCCCATAGAGTACCTTGTAGATAGTGCCACCATAGAGCCCCCTGTAGATAGTGCCCCCATAGAGTCCCCTGTAGGTAGTGCCCCTATAGATCCCCCTGTAGATAGTGCACCCATAGAGTCCCCTGTAGATAGTGCCCCCATAGAGCCTTCTGTAGTTAGTACCTCCATAGACCCGCCTATAGATAGTGCCATTCACAATGCCTACTGAAAAAAAATAAACATTACATACTCACTTGTACCTGTTCCCGCACCGTCCTCCAGCGACTCAGGCCTGGTCTCTTCTAACCAGGCCTGATACAGTGGAATGACACAGGTAGCGCGATTATGTCATTGTGTCGCCTGCATCATTGGTATAGCGCCTATTGTGAATAAATTAACGATGAAACGGTTGCTCCAAATTTCTGTATATTTATTGCTTAATTAGGGGGTTGCAGAAAGGTGACATACGTGTCACTTTGCATGTAGATATAATGGCATGCTTCTCTCCACACAATAGGAGGGGGGTTTATATAGCATTAGACTGAACAATTACATCACACAATATTTTCTTGGGATTGCAATTCATTATCTAGGATAACATTCATTGTACATAGTTATATCCTTATCTTCTTGTCTTCATGTTACAGAAGGGTGTAGAGGGCGAAGTCTGTTTATGAGTCATTATGGGGTATTCAGCAGAATTTTCTCTAAACACAGCAATTTAATATTAAAGTTAAAACAATCATACAAAATGGTGGAGTTAGTTAATTTCTTGAACATGCCGAATGGTGGGGCAGGGAACTGATAGTTTCCGTGCCTCGCCAGAGCTAGACTGATCAATTGTATTTGCGTCCTAAGGATGCAGATACAAATGAGTGTAGGGGTACCGGTTCGATGTCCCGCTTCTACAAACCAGCTGTAATATTCACAACCGGTTTGGGAGGACCGGGGGGAACCGACCTGCTTTTACTCTTTGGGCAACTATCGGCCCCCATGGAGCCTCGGGCGGCCGCCTCAAACGCCCAATGGTGATCCTCCATTGTCTGGAGCATCTAAAGGTATAACTGTATATCAGCATGGGTTTATGAGGGATCGGTCCTGTCAACCTAATGTGATCAACTTCTATGAAGAGCTAAGATCAAGACTGGAACGGGTTGAGTCATTGGATGTCATATATATAGATTTTTCTAAACCATTTGATACTGTGCCACATAAAAGGTTGGTTTATTAAATGAGAATGCTGGGACTGGGGGGAAATATGTGTAGGAGGCAAGTAACTGGCTCAGTGAAGGAAATCAGAGGGTGGTTATTTACAGTGCTATGTCAGATCGGGTCACAATTTCTAGTGGCTTACCACAGGGCACAGTTCTGGGTCCTATGCTATTTAGTATATTTATTAATGACCTTTTAGAGGGCTTGCACAGCAAAACATAATTTTTTTGAAGATGTTACTAAATTGTGTTAAGTAATTAACACAAGGGAATACATTATTTTTTGACTAATAGATCTTGAGAAGTTGGAGGATTTGCCAGAGAAGGGGCAAATAAGGTTTAACACTGTTAAATGTAATGTTATGTACTTGTGAAGGGAAAATACATGTCATCATTACATATTAAATGGCAAAACACTGACATGTAAAAGGAATTAGGTACTCCCAGGATCCAAAATTATCACCTATCCACAGGATAGGTTATAATTTTCTGATCACTGGTGACCCCACCACCGAGACCCCCACTGATTGCCATGAACGGATGTCCTGAACCTGCAGTTCCTCCTCATTGCTCAGCTAAAGTGAGGAGATCATTGAATGGAGCAAAGGGTGAGCATGGGTCTAGTAAGACCACACATGAAATATTGTGTACAGTTTTGGGCACCAGTGCAAAAGAAAGACATAACAGAGCTTGAGCGGGTTCAAAGGTGGGCAACTAAAGTAATAAATGAAATGGGGGTGACTATAGTACCCAGAAATATTATCTAAATTAGGGTTATTTAGTTTAGAAAAATAGAGGACTGAGGGGTGAAGTAATAACTATGTATAAATATATCAAATGTTAATACAGAGATCTCTCTCATGATCTATTTAGACCCAGGACTGTAACTATAGCAAAGAAGCATCCTCTACATCTTGAGGAAAGTAGGTTTCTATACAAACATAGAATGGGATTCTTTACTCTAAGGCACCATGCACACGACTGTAAAAATCGTCTGTAATTGCGGACCATAATTACGGTGCGCAATTACGGACACCTTCACTTCTATTGACCACTGACACCTTCTCGTATATATATACGGGAAGGTGTCCGGGCCATAGATGTCTACCACAAAAGATAGAACATGTCCGTTCTTCTGCTTTTTACGGGCCGAAAATGCAGGTGGCTGTCCGCAGCCACCCGCGGCCGGCCGTGCCCGCAATCACGGGCAGTGATTACAGGCACGGCCGTGTGCATGAGGCCTAAGAGCAGTGAGACGATGGAACTCTCTGCCAAAGGAATTTGTCATAATAAATTCAGTGAAAGAGTTCAAGAGAGGTCTGGATGCCTTTCTTGAGTATTGGATTAAACAAGTTCTGTTTACTAGATTACTGTAGATCTATGGATTCATTCATATTGCTATATTGAAGTCGGGAAGGAATTGTTCCCTAAAATAAGAAAAAAGTGCTTTTACTTCATGGGGGTTTTGCCTTCCTTCCAACATTGCAGAATAATACTCTGAACTGAACGTACACATGCCTTTTTTTTGGGTTTATGAATCGGAAGAGACAAAAATGGTTAAATGCCTTTTTCAACCTTTATGGTTTCAAAATTACAGTTGGGAATGTTAACTGAAGAGGTTTAGACTAAATCTTATGTTTCACTTTGAAACACTGGAACTAAAGCTTCAGATAAGATCTTGGAAGGATATGGCATACAACACATGTCTGTAGGTAAAACAGAAATTTAATTAAAATGAAGAACAAATCATGATGCCGGTTGTGATAGATATGCTTTGAGATATTCATACTCTTATCTATTAAAGAAAACCTTTATTTATGCACTAGTAATGTAGATTCTAAGCAATGAGTGTATGCAGTCATGTTTTTACCAAGCTCTAGTTACTGAGGGGGATAAACTTTTTTTTACTGCAGACCTGAGATAATCAGCAAACAACCCAAGAAAATGTTGCCCAAAGCCTCAAGAACCCATAAGGATTACTCCTAGAGGTATTGACAAGTGTCTGTGACAAGTATCTATCTTAACTACATCACGACCCAGTAATATACCAAGTAACCTCTCATCTGCTCCATGTACTATTGCCGGCATCAAATTCCCCCCATGTCTTTTGACCAAGCACTGAGGTGCATCAGGAAGATTTGAATCCAGCAACCAGATCTCAAATTTAGTTTCACACTGTTTTCTTTTAGAGACTGTCCTTTATGCAGCGATGCATATACACATTTTCCAGTTTCCAGTTCTAAACAAGCGGTCTGAAGATCATATAAGCGAATATCGTACAGTTAAATACAGTGAGTCACAGTTGACATCTTCCCTGATTGAAGTAATTCACTTTCCCTTTCCTTCACCATCCTCCTGGCATCCCTGCAGAGTTTGCTGCCCAGACATCATTATCTTTGGCTCCTTGCTTTTCCATCACACTCCCCACTTATTTCTCACCCTCTACACAAACTTTCCATCCCCCTGCCCTTTTAACAGTATCATCCTGCTTCCTCCATTACTGTGCATTTTGCTGCCCTAGATTCCCCTCTAACTATTACTCTAGTCCCCCCCAGAAAAAAAGACCCAAAAATATTCCCCATATGATAATAGTGCCCCAAACAGTAATAGCAGCCATCTTTGTACCCAACACAGTAATAGTGCCTCCCTTTGTTCCCCGAAAAGTAATAGTGCCCCCTTGTGCCCCACACAGTAATAGAGACCCCCTTTGTGCCCCAGACAGTAACAATGGTCCCTTAGTGGCATCAATTCCCCTTTTGTGATTCCACATAGTAACAGTGCCTCCTTTGTGTCTGTACACAATACCAACACAGCAATATTGCCCCCCTTTGTGCTCCCACATAGTAATAATGCCTTTCTCACAGTAATAGTGCCCCTTTAGTGTCCCCCACACAGTAAATAGGCCCTCTTAGTTCCACACACCGATTAAATGTTCCTCTTACTGCCCCCAGTAATAGTACTTTGTTAGTGCTTCCTCATAGTAAATGTGACCCCTTACTGCCCCTACACAGTAACAGGGACCCCTTAGTGCACCCATACAGTTAAAATGCCCCCTTGGTGCTCCCATATTGTTGAAGTGCCCCAGAAAAATAAAATGAATACTCACCTAACCCCATTCCCGCAATGAACAGAGCATCACAGTATACAGGCCTTTTTCCAGTCTGTGGCTCAGCACTGGCAAGTGCGATGACATCACTGCATTCGCCATTGTATTGAACTGTGTTAGCATCCTGAGGATGGAGATGGAGAAGGACAATTAGGGGCAATACCAAGCTGTTAGGGCTTTTACATCGGGCAATTATAAGGCAAACGAGCATTCACAGAACACTCACTCCCGACAATTGATTGTATTGTTTTAAATGGCCAAAATATTATGGGTGTCAGCAGAACATTTCCCTGTGTAACCAGGAAAACGTGCTGCAGACTTGATAGAAATGTATGGGGACGAGCGATCGGAGTAACGATCGTTCGTCCCCATACTAGCTTCTTGTAATAGGAGCAAACGAGTACCGATCAATGAGCTTGTTGTACCGGCCAAAATAGGCCGGTGTAGAAGGACCTTTATCCCACTTTTTTTGCACAGTGTCAGTTTGATCTGAACAGATGATTCATGTCTGACAATCTAGTTGCTAGGGATACACTAGCTAACAGCCACAGGTTTTTCTTACTATAGATTCATCAGGTAAATAATCCCTACTGGTTAGGTTTCGTTCACATCTGCATTGGGACTCCGTTCATGGGTTTTATCTGAGCTTTCCGTCAGGGGAACCGTCAATGGTGACGGATCCGGTGCAAATTGTTTCCGTTTGTTTAAGGGTTCTGTCGTTTTGACGGAATCAATACCGACTAATCAACTATGCTATGGTTTCCGTTTGGTTTCCGTTTGCTTCAGTTAGGATTTCGTTCATGGGTTCCCCTGACGAAAAGCTAAGACGGAACCCATAAACGGAGCCCTGACGCAAATGTGAATGAAGCCTTAGTCATTACTCAGAACTTCAATTGAAGCCAGACTTGTCACTTAACTGGTTACAGATAAGGGAGAAAGTTTTCTTTAGGACTTAAACTACTCCTTCCTCTGTCTCCTACTGGTACATTCACCTTCTTTTTATAAATGAAAATAAAAATTGTTCATGGAAAGAAAAAGTACATTGGAGCTGTGTACTTACAAGAACAACATATATAGTAGACGTATTATGGATATTTTAGTATACGCTTAAGTAGATGCCAAAAAAAATCACTACAATCATATATAGAGCATCATATTAATTCCCAGATGGGTTAAACAATTCAATTTTGTTCACTATATCATGTTAGAACTATTCCATTAAACAGAATTACTATAAATCATTTCAAGACACTATATGCTAGTAAGGCAAGGCTTCAATAAGATATTAGATAGCATCATTTTCTGACTAATTATCATAATTACAGTCCAGTGCATAGATTTTTTTTCTTGACAAGTGTTAGCTAAAGATTTTAACAATTGCGAAAAACATGCAAATTGGTTTTAACAGCTGTTAAACTTTGAGAGATTCTATTTCTTTTTTAGAAAATAATTATGACTTCGGGATGGGAAAATGGATTGTACGCGTTCCGAATAGGGAATCACTGTCAGAGTTATTAATGGAAATATCAGTAAACCTATCTTTTCTGTGAGAGAAACATGCAGAAAGCAGGTTACTTGCGGCATACTAAATATTGTACATATTCTCACTGTCTGTCAGATGAACAGTGATGTGTCTTATTTTCTGATCATATGGACATATATCAATATGAAGTTTTCCTTCAAAATATTAAGAATTGCATCTAATTGTTAAGGTATAACTAGCTATTGACCAAAAAGACTGGTTACGGTCAGACTATGATTGGAACATGAGCATTCTTTACAATAGGACAACTAATCATTCAACAAAAACAGTAGATAAGGTTGATATACATGGTATAGACATTATGGTTGTAGACTCATGTATAGCACTAATTTGTTGCCCTTTTCAGGCTACATTTATAACATTTGGATAGGTGTCACGCGGAAAACTGAAAGAAAAAGTGCAAGCTTTGGGGCTAGCATGTGTATGGGAGAGGTAAAGTATAAGGAAGGAGAAAAGGAATGCTAAGATAAGAATGAGTGTAAATTCATGACACTGGTTTTACAAGAGGGGAGACTATAGGAACATTTACGCGGGCCGATTATCAGGAGAACGGAAACCTTGTTTCTTGGCTATTCAAATGCATGCAAAACATTTTACATTTCTAGTATCCATCATTTACAATTATTTGTTATCAGAAAGGGATGTTTTTAACTCTTTGTATGGCGGTATTTGTGCTACCCCAATATAACACGGGCTCAGGAGCAGGTGCCGGCTGTTTCATACAGCTGACACCCTCCTGCAATGGCCGGATCAGATATAACTCTCATCCCGACCTTTAAACCCCTCAGATGCCGCGTTCAATAGCAACCTCGGAATCTGAGCGGTTAGACAGCGGGAGGGGACGCCGCCCAATCGTGAAGCACCGATTAATTGCCATGGCAGCTGGAGGCCTATTAAAGGTGTCCAGGTATGTAATAAGTGATCTATCATTTAGCCTTACCAGATGCTTAATAGTACAGCACAGATAAAGGCAATACACTGCAATATATGAGTATTTCAGTGTTTTTCATGAGCAATCCAATGATTGCATGGTAAAGTCCCCTAAAGGGACTAAAAGAGAAAAGTAAAACGATAATTACGCTTACCAGTAATTTGTAGGGCATCATACTGTCCAAGAAAGAAGCCCTTGACTGAAGAAGACATGACCAAAGGGTTAATTTCCCTGCAGCTCTTATTGGCTGTGAGTAACCTCCCTGTAATAATTTATAAAGGGAAGGTACCAAAGGATAAGTGGTTTTCCTCTTGGATAATATCTATTCCTTTAGGGTAAGAGATGAGAGTTCCCCCCCTTCCTTGTTCTGCATAATGTTTTCCCCCAACATGATTTAACCAGAGGAGGTTAGCTGCTCTTCCTCTTTCCGGCTGCCTCTTTCCTTTGAGTTGCAGGTATGGCCGATGAGGGTGAGCTCCTTTCTCTCCTGAGGTCTCATTATGAGTCCCAGGGTGAGGGATTGTTGTCCCGGCTCGTAGCCGAGCTACGGGAAACTCCTACGGCTGCGGCGGGTAGTGTGGCAAACAGAGTGGGTGGCCGACGGAACGTTCGGCGCACTCGTCCACCTGCTAGATTGGGCCACAGTCTTCTGTACATAATGTGCGGCGAGGCCGCAATCTTACCATTGACACCGCTGTGCTGGTTCCTCCGGCGAGTGCTACTGCACTTCCGGTCGCAGCTCAGTTAGCTCCGCCCCTTCCAGTCTGGGAGCTTCATGCCATAATCTCCCTGCTCCTGTGGCTACACAGGTTATCTCCCCTGCTACTGCCCCGCCACCTACGAGCAGCCGTGTTCATAATATGGAGAATCAGCCTAGCTCTTCCTCACCTGCTGAGGATCCCCTCACTTCTCCATCACAGCTTGACCCACCCTTTGTGGATGCCTCTGAGCTAGGGCTGGCTTTAATTGAGGCACAGGCCACTGCATCGGAGCGGCTGCCACCATCTATGCCCCTGGATAAGATTTCCAGGAGGTCCTGAACCCACCATCGCTACTCCTCGGGGGCCTCCTCCCAGAGTTCTATCCGGCCTAGCCGGCGCAGGGCTGCTGGGCGTAAACGCCACAGTTCTCACCAAAGATCTTATCTAGATCTTCACAGACAACTAGCAGACCATCTACTTCGGACATGAGCTCCTGTGGTTCCTCAAGTGCTGGCAGGGCTTCTAGGAGGCGCAGTATGAGGCTTGAGTCCAGTTGGTCGACCAGACGGTCGTCTCACAGAGTCAGATGGTTCCAGGTGTACTTCCAGAGCCAGAGGCCACTTCTGTTCCATTAGGAGAACCTTCCCTACCAGCCCCTGTTGGTGGGTACAATTTTGCAGGGGCTTGTGGGTCGGGGAATGCTAATAAGAACTTGGTCCCGACTCTTAAGGCCGTATTAATGCAGTTGGAGCCCACCTCCGTTCCCACTGCTCAAGTTAATGCTGTAGGGGTTGAGGCTGCTCCCGCTGTGTTACGTGCAGGAATACACAAGGAAGCCTTCTTTTGTAGGAATAGTCCCTTGGGTTCACATTTGGATGAGGTAATGCGTAATAAAATGTGGGGTAACCAATATATAGACATTTGGTCTTTGATTTCAGTTGACCAGCATACGGTTGACAAGGAGAGACGGTTTTTATGCAGAAAAGCCCGCAGATAGAAAACCCTGCATGGCTAGAACCATGAGTAATTGGCTTCAAGCCTTTTCGGTCCTAGGATGTGTGATGGGTCAGAAATACCCTGAGCAGTGCTCTGACCTTTTTGTTTATATGGATATAGTTTATAACGCATATAAGTCTCATGGTGGTAGCGCTTGGTGGAAATACGATGAAGAATTTCGTAGACATTTAGCAGTGCAATCAGATATCGGATGGGGCGTTAAAGCTACGGATATTTGGTTGCGCTTAAAGGGGTTTTCCCACGAGAGACATTTATGACATATCCGCAGGATATGTCATAAATGTCAGATAGATGCGGGTCCCACCTTTGGGACCCACACCTATCTCTAGAACGGTGCCCCCTAAATAACGTTCTAGCTTTGTCTGCTATCAGTGACTCCCGGCCACTTCCTGACTTTATGGTCGGGAGTTACGAAAACAGCGTAGCTCGCTGAGCTACGCTGTTTCCGTAACTTCCATATTAGTGAATAGCAGTTACGGAAGCAGCGTAGCATGCGAGCTACGCTGTTTTCGTAACTGCAATTCAGTTCTATGGGGCTTACAAAAACAGCGTAGCTCAGCGACCTTCATGGTACGAAATCAGCCGACACACAAAGAGGTAGAACAGGGTTTAGGGGCCCCGTTCTAGTGATAGGTGCGAGTTCCAGAGGTGGGATCCGCATCTATCTGAAATTTATGACATATCCTGTGGCGCGGAAAACGTTCATCGCCCAGCTTTCTCATTTTGTCTGCTCCCGTTCTGTTGTAGTTGTCCGACATCGACAACTTGAAGGGGATAACCACCGCCTTATGAGCCTGGACGGTGTCCACCTTAATGATATTGGCCTAGATATTTTTCTTTCAGGACTACAGGCTTTGTTTTTGTTGGGTGGTGGTCGGAGCTCCGTATAAGATTTTTACGGGCTCCTTCGTGGTGGTCTAAGATGTTTATGATGATGGAGCTGAAGGCGGACTTGCCCGCTGGGAGTCCGGTGGCAGACATACCGTTTCAGATCCCCTTGTTTACATTTATAATAAAGAATGGTTATGTGGACGTATTATATATTGGAGATTTAATAAAGCTGTGACCGAGCCCCATCCATCAAAAGTTAATAAGTTGTTGTGTTTTTATTGTGGGAGCGGAAGGGCAACTCGGGATATGGGCTTATGGTCTATACAGTCTTGTTTCCTCGAACTATGACAGCACCCACCGGAGAAAGGGACAGAAAACCTGGAGATAAAAAAAGAGTCCCTCCTACAATGCCTCAGTGAATTGCTGAGACCCATAGGGAGCTCCTTTGGTTAGTGCAGTTTTAATATAGTGGTGTCTTAAAAAATTATATATATATATATATATATATATATATATATTCAGTTTTGTTTTTTTTTATCATCACTTAAGTGTTTATCACCACATAAATAAAAACAGAACATACAAGGGTGGGAATATAAAGGTGCTGTCATGGTTCGAGGAAACAAATTTACTGGTAAGTGTAATTAGCCTTTTCCCCCTCACCGTGACAGCACCCACTGGAGAGTGTACCAGAGATAGAAACGAGGACAAAACTACCTACTAAAGAACTTTACGCCCAAAGGAAAGATCAGACACATTTGACATATAGTAAAATGAAAAATTGTTTCCAGCTCACCGGTGTCCAGCGTCTTCAGTGATCCAGTGCACGGACCTCGTCCTGGCCCAGGCGTATTTCCCAGCAGCAAACAAAAGGTATGATCCAGCACTTCATAAAGCAATCTCAGGACTTTATTTGTATAAACAATAAAAGTCCACCCAGCACATAAAGACAAAGGACCAGTATGCTTAGATGTTTCAAACGCCAACTGCGTTCTTAGTCATAAGAACTGGTATCTCTGAAGACTGATAGGCTAACTGAATGGCTTCCCTGATCCACCTAGTCATGGTATCTCTGCTAGCCTTGGATCCCCTGTTGAAGTCAAAATACTGAAGAAACAAATGCTGAGACTTCCTCCACTCTTTAGTATTATCTAAATATTGGAGTATACATCTTCTGACAACTAAGTTGTGGAATTCCCTATCTCTTTCTGAGCATGGGTTACTAAAGAAAGAGGGAAGAATAATCTCTTGGGACCTGCGGAAGTCTGAAACCACTTTGGGCTGAAAGGCTGGGTCAGGTGTAAATATAACAAGGTCCTATAAAATCTGTGTGTAAGGTGGCTTGCTACATAGGAAGGATAGCTACAATTACCTCAAAAGGTTCTCTGGTTCTCTGATCATAGCATTTAGGACTATAGAAAGGTCCCAAGGTGGCTCTTGGCCCAATGTTAGTAACTAGCTTGGTAGCTGCATTGATAAATTTAGTCAGCCAGGGATAGTTAGCAACAGTAGTCCACAGTCAAAGAATGCATTAAGGGCAGATATCTGAACCTTTTACGTATCCGGTTTTAAACCCATTTCTAAACCTTTCTGAAGAAAATCTAGTATTTTAGAAATATTTGGACCAGCTATATCTAAATTTGGATCCTCCACAAACTTAATAAATGTCTGCCAAATCCAGAACTACATTGTTTAAGTATCCAACTTTCTTCTTTTATGGAGCGTATTAATTACTGAATCTGAAATTTTTACTTCTTAGTATCAGCCTTTCATAAGCCAGGTCGTCAGATGCAGACTTTTTATCTAAGGATGAAACACCAGACCCTAACTTAAGAGGTCCCTGGTTTCCGGTATAACAAAAAGTTCCAAGATAGACAGTGCTCCGAAGCAAGAAAACCAAGCTCTCCGAGGCCAAAATGCGGCTATTAATATTACTTTGGCCCTGTCCTCCCTGATTTTCCTCAGAACCCTTGGTACCAATTCCAAAGGTTGGAAGGCATATGCTAGGGTCCAGTGCCATGTCTGAGACAAAGCATCCAGGGCTAAAGGATGATCTGCAGGAATTAGAGAGAAAAATTGCTCCACCTGCCAATTTTGCCTTTATGCAAACAGGTCCATTAATGGTGTCCCCCACAACCCCACTATCATCTATATAAATATGAAGTGCTCATGACTTCTCTGCTTGTAGTCAATGAATGGGAAGCAGAGATTATGACAACTATAAGGAATTAATGTGCAATGTATTAGAAAATTGCATAACTTTTTATTATACAATGAATTAAGCACTGTTCACATCTGCGTGGTGGATTATGTTTACTAAAGCAGCCTTAGTGCTGGTCTTGATGTACAATAGACACACGAGCGCCCGCTGGATCCCATTGATGTTTCCATTGCTTTGGCGTGAAGAATAGCAATTTTTTTACTGGCGGAATTTGCGACATAACCTCCAATTCAAATGTGAATGGAGCCTAAATTTTTTTTTTCTGAAACCAAAAAAGAAAAATGCTAATAGTCTCTCCCTGAAAAGTCCAACATGCCTATTGATTTAAACGTGGACTATATAATGATGGTTCATTTACCCTGTAGTGGCGCTGCAGGGGAATTAACTCCTGCAGATTGATGTTGCTGGACCCTTCTAACAAAAAGGGATTGGCCAAAGTGGAAAACCCATTAAAATTATACTGTACATTAAAATATATGAAGACCATCCCTTGGTTCTTGTATAGGGTATATTTGCATTTAGCACCAGATCAATCTTTGTAACTAGTGTGACTTTGTGTTTCTATTCTGCTTATTCTCAGTATTTTCTAGATTATATATTTTTTATTTTATTGTACGTAAATGCTACAGTGGAGAAATAAGCATGAATGTAACAAAAAAGGAAACAGAGAACAGCTAGCCACTGTCCACTTTCCCCCGATACTTACTGTGTGTATTTTATTCCCGAGGAGCTACCAACCACAGCCATTAGCAGCTGAATGAGATCATTTCCCCTTTCTTTTTCTTAAACAACTTTCAGTAGGCCGACCCCTATAAAGTAGGGGGCTTAATGATTTTCTGTGATTGTATCTGATTACATCTCCCTTTTTCTGCTCTGAAAACCAAGCTAATCATGTCAAGAAAATTTTGTCCTAATCAAGCCAAATTTCTAAGTGCACCCTCCCTTCTTTCTCTTCACGAATTCCTTGTCTTACAAAATAGCTTTATGCCTTTGCTACAGTGTTGAATGTACATTGTTACTTCCAGGTGGTTTCAAGTACTGAGAGTATTTTTCCCACCCACCTAAATCGTCTCAGCTATTTCATGTGTTAGGAATATATAGGAAATAACGCTGCATCCAACAAAAATTCTATATTTTATTACAAATGAAGCGAACACCGCCAATTTCCTGTTAGAGCCACTCATGATTTTCTGAGTGGTTGCACAAACCTGTAGCCATTGCAATTTATCATTCTCTTTGATTAATCCCACTTGGGCAGAGATCTGTGCCCAAGATGAGTGGCAAATATAATTAGACAGTTTCTGATACTTTGATGCCAACTAGGCAAAAATTAATTTCACTTTCTTTGAAGTTGGAATTTAGAGTAATTGTTCAATAAGCAAATGTATTAATAAAAAAAATGATAGCAATTAGACTCCATTTAGTATTTGTACCCAAGGGCTACAAATGGGAGGGCTTTGGGTTGAAAACAAGCTGTGCCCACTATATTCAGCTTGATTACAATGTCAGGTAAGAAATAAAACACTTTCATTATTTCATTGTGATAGTCTTCTGATCACAGATTACCTGTGTTCATTTACAACTCTAGATCTGATTTTTACATGAGAAATTACAATGTGACTGTTATTAAAAAAATGTAAAACCTTTTGGGTCTGAAACACAAAAAATGAAAATAATAACAATTCATAGTGATGGGGACACTACTCAATACTGCTTATGGATAAGATATCACTACATTGTCCTGGATAACTGCCATTTTTATAAAGGGCCAAAGTTGAGTTGTAGTAGCCAAATTTAACTTCTGTTCAATAAATCAATGTTATCATCAACCTCACACAAAATATTTCTTATACATTTTCCTTTTTACCAATATTCTATACAAAGGTATTTTATTAATGTATACAAATATGCCCTGTCCCTTTATATGTACAACAGGACAATATGCACAGAGTTAATTGTAGTTTCACCAATAATGCTTGGCTTTTAAGCCTCATTCAGACGAGCGGGAATCACGAAACAACGCACAGCGCACGGACCCATTGAATTCAATGGGGCTATTCACACATAAGTGAGTTTTCACGCAGCGTGAGGGCGTTGCGTGAAACTCACTGCATGTCCTATATTGGTGCGTGTTTGCGCATCACAGTCGCCCATTGAAGCCTATGGGTGCGTGAAAACAATGCACTGAACACTTGTAGCATCCGTGTCCTGTGCGTTATTCACACAGAGTTGCAAAGCACATTGGGACTTTAATCCAAAAACCAGGAAGTTTGTTTGCAGCGTGGGCAGAGGAGGAACAGATCAGTCCTGCGCGCAGCAAGCTCTCCAGCAAAGCAGTGATGCCTCGGCCAATTGACATTGAGAGGTTAATTACTTTGGTCCAGGAGAGGTCTGAGTTGTGGGATAGCAGGTCTGATTTGCACCACGGCCGTCACAAGTAGGCATGGGAGGCCATTTCATGTGCCATGTTTACTCAGAGGACTAATGCTAGTCCTGCTGAAAGAAATAACTTTGGTAAGTAGAAGCAAATATTGTATGTAGCTGTCCTATTTAAAATATAATGCCATGTTCTCCTGATAGAGATGGTGTCTTCTTCCTCCTTTTCTCATGTGTCGCTGTTGATCAAGGCAATAATTTATTAATTGTGCAACATGTTGCCCTGATAGAGATGTCAAATGTTAAAAGTAATGTAATGTGGGCCTAATAGTATATCTGCACTTATATTTTTGCATTTATTTACAGTTATATATTTATTTTACATTCCTAACAGTGGATGATATTAACCCCTTCCCGCCGCAGCCCTTTTTCAGATTTTCATTTGTGTTTTTTCCTCCCCACCTTCCAAAAGCCATAACGTCTTTATTTTTCCGTCGATATAGTCCTATGAGGGCTTGATTTTTGCGGGACGAGTTGTAGTTTTTCATAGCACAATTTATTTTGCCATATAAAGTACTAGGAAACGGTAAATAAATTATTTGTGGGGTAGAAAATGAAAAAAACTGTTTCTTTGCGCGACGTTTTTACGGAATTCACTGTGCAATTAAAACAACATGTTTACTTTAATCTGTGGGTCAATATGATTACGGCGATACCAAATGTATATAGTTTTTTCTATATTTTACTACTTTTACAAAAGTATATTTTACTACTTTTACACCGGCATCGTATGTAGCGGGTTCACTCCGTGAGCCCGCTCCATACTTCCCCTACCCGACTTTGGTGTATGGATACGTCAAATGTCGGGAAGGGGTTAAGGTCAGGTGGAGAAGCACCAGGGACCAATACCGTCGTGAAATGCACTCAAACGGGAAGAGTGCTTCCGCTCCGAGCAAGAAAAGGCCATATCAGTTTTCTCGCCAGTTATCCTTTCTTAAACCCGTTTTGGAACTTCGTGTGTAAGTATCCATTTAAAAACTATAAAATAAAAAATTGTCTGTAAAAGTTTTTCCCCCATCTACGGAAAATAGACATATCGCACAAAATATGTAATAAATATCTGAGAGATTTGTTTCCCACTAATGCCACCTGCACCAATGTCTTTAAGGGTTTCCCTAAACACCAAATTTAAGATTTTGATCCTGATGGAAAAACACCTGTAATACATGTAATATTAATAATAAAAAATTTGCTCAGAGGACAACCTAGTGGGGGATCAGAGTGTACAGAGATGGTGGAGAGGAGAGATGTGGAAGATACCACAAGTGCAGAACAGGAACAATTGGATTGTGACATCACCTGGCCCAAGTCTTCAGAGCACTACCACTCCTGAGAATACTTCTCGCTCAAGAGCTGTACAAAATAAAATAAAAAGAAGAGTGGAACAATCCACAGCGACACAGGTGGACACAAGGGTTTTAGTGTATTTATCACGATATCAGCCTGAGGATGGGGTGGACACACTTGTTCGGACCATGGTTCCTTTTTTGCGCCGTATCCCTCTGGAGCATCGCCTGAGAACTCAATCTGCGGTTATGATCATATTCGAAGCAGCAACCCCCCCCCCCCGAATGACCCCATTGAGTGCTTTACTGCATTGGAGCACTGGCGGCTATTTGGGCACACTACCCGTCAGGCATATGTGCCTCAGAGCTATACGTCACCACCTCCTCCTATTCCTCAGCATCGCCCATATTCGCAACGCCAGATAGCTCCGGAACCTCAAAATGTTTATTATGGTGGTTACTACCATCCACAAGATGCCAATCCAGCTCCTTGGCAATCTGCTGCGCAAGCACCCTCAGAGCGAATGGCGGCAAGTCCATCAACTGTTCCACCATCCACTCCTGACTTGTACCATTTGTAAATTTTCTACTAATTTTGAAAATTTTAACGTAATTTTTTATTTATGAACAGACTCTGCCTTTGACTGTTATTTTGGTCTGTTTTATGTTATTGGATAAAGTATTGTGTTGAAATCCAATTATATTGTATTTATGTTTTTACTTATTTATTGGGAGGCTCATCTTTACTTTCACATGTTTTGAATTTTTACATCATTTTATTTTTAATCATACTAAACAACAACTACTGTTTGATTTTTTTAAATTAATATCTATCTATCTATCTATCTATCTATCTATCTATCTATCTATCTATCTATCTATCTATCTATCTATCTATCTATCTATCTATCTATCTATCTATCTAACTATCTATCTATCTATCTATCTATCTATCTATCTATCTATCTATCTATCTATCTATCTATCTATCTATCTATCTATCTATATATACAAATATACGTCCTTACAGGATAAACATTAGGTATTAGTTGATATTCAGGTCAAAAAAATTATATTTGTAAAGGGTAAGGAATTTCAAAAACGTATGTTGTAAACCTTGCAATTTATATTTTGACCTGAATATGAAAGCCCGCAACCCACGTCAAGGGTCCTCATTGTCTTGCGAGTCCATACACTAACCAATCAAAACCAAAACTAACAATGTACCTAAACTAAAACAATGTACATAAGGAATAACAATAGTAAACTTCACACATGGCATCACTAGTGGATAGCGTCCTGAAGCCAGGGCACTGCACCCTCTGGGCTCATGGAATAATCCGCAAAGAATTCCCGAATTCTGAGGCCAGATGTTCCAGGTCTTCCTTGCCCAAAGTCAATGATCCAGTGAACATGAGATGTTCCACGTCACCATCGCCTGGTGAATCATACATCCGTGTGTAGTTGTGCAGGATGACACACGCTTTGATGACGTGGTTGATATTTCTGCATCCATTCGTGTTGTTCACATGAGCACTCTCCATTTATTTGACATAATACCAAAGGCGCACTCCACATACCGATGAGCCCTGGTAAGCCTGTAATTGAATATGCGCCTTCGGTCGTCCAAAGCACGCCTAGGAAAGGGACGCATAAGATGGGTGGATAGTCCAAAGGCCTCATCTGCCACTATCACAAATGGTGCTGGGGGTCCAGAAGATCCGGGCAGTAGGCAGGGTTTATTGAGGCCTAGCTGGTAGTTTAGAAGTCGCTGACCCGTTCTGGAAGCCCCGAAGATGCCAGCATCCGCAGTGCTACCATAGGAACAGATGTCTACAATTACAAACCGGTATTGACTGTCTGCCAAGGCCAACAGTACTACCTAGAAATACTGTTTTTAATTGTAGAAACGGGACCCTGAGTGTTGTGGCTTCTTTACCCGGATATGTTTTCCGTCCAGCGCCCCAATGCAGTTGGGGAATTGTGCGTTGGTCATAAAGCCATCAGTTATACTCATCCACTGTTCTGTTGTGGCTTGAGGCATCACGATATCTTTTAGTTTACGCCAGATTAGATCAGAGGTAGAACTGATAATTCCAGAAATGGTCGATGTCCCCACTAGGAATTCGAAATGAAGGAACGCAAACAAATTTTCCAGTGGAAAGGAATCTTAAGATAAAAGAACGAAAATAAAATTAATTCCACAAAAAGACGAATTGATAATTGCTAATTTGAAAGCATTTTATCATAGTTCTACACTAGGACAGGGTAGATTATTTATAAACACAGACAGTATGTATTCGTACCTCAGGGTGTTGATGAGACGTTCCTCAGGTGAAATTCTGCATCTCATGTTCGTATTCTTGAAGGTTAGTCCAGAACGAAGCTCCTCCAGCAGCCGATTAAATGTTGCCACTGACAAACGACAGAAGGAGTTAAATGTTGTCGAATGCAGCTGCAGGTCCTCGTAAAGGGTGTGGAAGTGCCCTTTGTAATTATATTGGGAGACAATGGGATGAACCCAAAGCCTCCTCCTCCTCCTCCTTGGTTCTTCCTCCATCATCTGGAGTCCCTCTCCATATGTGCGAGAGATCAGCCACATCATAAGAACATGGTCCATAGCATTGGATGTCATGTTGACACACAAAAAGTAGTCTAAAATCCAAGCACAGTAATCTGACCAAGCTCTCTCTATGCTGTACAGCAATAGAAAATGGTGATTCCCAACCATGTGACCTTCCTGTGGGTGTTCCCAGAGGTTTGGGACCAAATTGTAGAGAAAAAGTTCCTCCTTCCGTTTTTTTAGTTTAAAACGCGTGCTATACACATGTCATACGTGCGTCTTACGCAGACACAGGAAAGCACAATAGAGACTCACGCGCGTATAAGGTTACATTATTTGAGCGCGCAAATCGGACACGCTCGTGTGAATGAGGCCTTACTGTATTTTATTAATTGATGATAAACATACATAGATAATCTGGACTGCCACCATGTCATTGTTTTAATTTTGAGGTTCATTTTTTTTAATGTATTACTGTTTAATTGAATGCCAATGCAGCAGTACCCACAATATATTGCTTCCATGACTAATTAATTTATTTGACTATACTATATGGGTCCAGTCATGCTGGACATTATTACGCCATCACTATCTGGCATTTTTGGTGAATTCTATCATTGCCATATGTAGCCCCGCACAGGACAGCGCAACAGCAAATATTTACTAAAAGGTTATCTGCTGTGCAGTTTGTAGAAGTGAATATACTGCTCCATGCCACTTATTTATTCTTAGGAAAACAGAGCAGGAAAAAATGCAGTGTAGCATCGGGCATCGGCGCCAGGCTCAAGAGGACAAGGAACGAAGCCACGTGAGTTTGATCAAGAATATCTTTAATTCAAAGCGTGACGCGTTTCTGGACCGGACTGGTCCCTTCGTCAGGTCAGTTAACCTTCTTTCATCTTTTTCCGCTGTGCAACTTATTTATTCTGACACTATGTGGGACATGCAGAAATACTGCTCTCCTTCCTGGCAGCCTGATGGATGAATCTTGGTTTGTCAGATGCCGGGAGAATGCTATCTACTGGAATGCATAGTGCCTACTGTAAAATTTAATGATGGAGGGATAAGGGTCTGGGGCTTTTTTATTTCAGGGTTTGGGCTAGGCTCCTTATTTGCAGAGAAGGGTAATGTTAATGTTACAGCATATGAAGACATTTTAGACAACTGTATGCTTCTAACTTTGTGGCAACAGTTTGGGCCAGACCTTTTCGTGTTCTAGCATGACTGTGCCCCTGGGCTGAAAGCAAGGTCCATAAGAAGTTTAATGAGTTTGGTGTGGAGGAGCTCGAGTTGCCTGCACACACCTTTGGGATGAACTAGCGTGCCAATTGTGCCTAACCTCTCAAATGCTCTTTTGGCTACATGGGTACAAATTCCCAGACACAGTCCAAAATCTTGTGGAAAGTCTTCCCAGATAAGTGGAGGTTGTCAAATAAGTGCTCTGACATTCACCTAGCATTTCAGAACCAACAAAGTAAACTAGAAGAGATAGAATATGCAATGAGCTAGTTTGGCCTCCTGGCGAATACGTTGCAAGATATAAATATGTCTGTATATCCTCGAAGAGCCCACCACACTTTACCTGCATCAGAAGAAAGTAAAACCCTGTGAAGTTATGAGGAAGTCGTTTCATTACACAAATGAAGTATCCACAATGCTATTAACATTGTCCACTGATATCTGGGTAGTATGAAAATAAATGAAAAGTTTTATTTTTACTGCACATTTCATTCTGTTACAATATGGAAACCATACCAGAACTTCCCATGTGAAAGAAAAAAAATCTTATTTGGAAACAAACCAAAAACTGGCCCAGGAGGACACTCAAAAAGTCAGTGCTCAGACCAAATGTACTTTCCTCCTTCCCTAGTACTGACTCATAAATAAATAAAAATACCAAATATACTTGACAGGAGTAACATATTACCAGTTTTCTCTAAAGAATGTACAGTGTTTCCTGTCAGTGCATTTTTTATTGGCAGATCATGGTGTCCATTATCTGTCCTTTATGTATAGTATAGTCATCACATCTCACTCGCTGAGTTTATATCTGAACTGGATGCATTTCATTCTACAACTTTAAAGTTTGATTATGCTAACTAGCGACGTGTTATAAATGCCTATGAATGGTCTGCTCAGTGTGCGTATTTATACTCATTTCTCCTTTCCTCATAGTCTCAGTTCAGTTTCTGACAGTGCCAACAAGTGTGAATAGCTGTATAGGAAGGAAGCAGGAATACAACTGCCAACAACTCAAAGTGTTCCGTCACAACCTCTATACTATGAAGCCATTCTGTAAAACTGCTTCCTGACATCAAAATACCAAATCTATATCTGTTCATCTTTACGTGCACATCTACACCCAAAATACTGTAGTTGCAAAAGAACTGTATACTTAGTATATCGCGGAAACTCTATGCAAAAAAATACATTTATTTATGAGGATAGTATGGACCCCATGTTTGAATGTATGCAGGCCCACTGTATGAATAGGGCTTGAACATTACTGTTTTACATTATCATTATCATTATCATCACCCACTCAAGAGAGTAAGTGGCTACTTAGAGCAACAAAAAGTAGGTTACACAGAAGCATTCACATACCATAGGGACCGACCAGTCCCGGTGGGTTCTATTCACTATGCTAGTAGGTGGTGAAAACCTGTGCAGGATTCCCTTTTTCAGAAGAACTGAATTATTAGCAAAAGGGTGATGAATTGGTCCAGGGGTCAAGGAAAGGGTGTGGTGGGGTAAAGCAACACCATGCCCTTCTGTTCTGGGTGGCAAGACCTGACACCATAATGGAGGCCCATTTTGATCTTCCATGCATGCCACAAGTTACAGAAGACTTAGATCTTGTACAGACTGTTGTATGCTGTGTCATTCTGCACTATTTTATGTTAAGAATTCAGAAGATAGCACTGATTGGCTGTACTTTTTTTGAAGTTGTCTTCTATGGAGGTTGTTTGGCACAAAATGCATCAGTTCTGCCAATTACGAAAGAAAAAATATGGTATAGCACTTCAACGCTAGTGTTAACATTGCCTAACCATGAGCTTAATGAACTTACATAAAGATTCCAATAACTCTTGTGGTAAACATTTATATTTGTAAATGTTACAAGACGTTAAATGTTGGATCTATTTGTATCTTGACTTTATTGGATATATATAAAAAATGGAAAATTGTAGACTCAACAGACTGAGGTGTACAAAAATTCTCACTGGAGATCATATGGTTATTGTTATTTAATGAAATATTAAGTTTCTTGGGGGAATTCCACTTACTATGGAGTTTTCCAGTCCTAGTGACTCCTATTCAGGTCATTAGCCAGCAATATATACTGATCACAAAGCAACAGCTCTCATCATTAGTACTAAATGCACAATTTAGTTTGATGTTCCAAGTAAAGTGAAAAGACGCCTGTGTTTTTAAGGGACTAATTGACAGAGGTGTAGAAATACGGAGAAGCTAAACTCAGCGAAAAGGCAAAATGAGGGGGAACTAGGATCCAGCGTTGCTCATTGTAAAACCGTGTTTTCGTGCTACACGTGCATGCGTTAAGTAAGCAGCCTACGGGTCCTTTCCTACATCAGAAATTCTAATTCACCACAGCTGCCTCATGAATTATTATTTTCTCAATGACATTTTGCAGGCGCCAAGCAAAAAACAAACAAACAAATGTAAATGATCAAGCTGGTTTTCGCGCTCATTATGACACAAAGATGATGTTCAGTTGGAATCCCTGGCTGAAAGCTCTACAAGTTACCAGTATAAAGTGGAGGCCTAAAAATACAATGTAACTTCCACTATAAGAAATCAAGTAACATTTCCTACAGTTCTCATTGGTAGAGAAGAATGGCATTTCCATTTAGTCAATAGGAATTCCGAGCAGGAAATGACATTTGTCAGGCACTTCCTGTTTTGTCTCCTCCTACAGTCTGTGGGCTTCCTTACGCGGCTGTGCGAGCAGGAAATGACATTTGTCAGGCACTTCCTGTTTTGTCTCCTCCTACAGTCTGTGGGCTTCCTTACGCGGCTGTGCGAGCAGGAAATGACATTTGTCAGGCACTTCCTGTTTTGTCTCCTCCTACAGTCTGTGGGCTTCCTTACGCGGCTGCGCCTCTCACAACAGCCTAACAGAATCTTAATAGATGTGCGAGTAGTAAGATATTTTATCCGTTTATCAAATGTGGTTGAGGAGCAAATTTATTCTTGACGGCTCCCTAACCACCATCCATTCATTAATGTTCAATCCAAGAAGCCATTGCTGATACAAACGGCATCTCTATTTGGAGACAAGCGAGATGTGTTTTCAGCTGACATAAATCTATTTCTCCACCTTCCACAGTGCTGTGGAAACTTGTGAGCTCATGTGGAAATAAAAGACGATTAGGCATTGTAACAATGCTTTGTAACATCACTTGTGTATGAGATGATAACACAAGACTTCTGTAATTATAAAGAACTATTCATACATGTCTCTTCATTCATATACAATAAATTATATATAAGTAGAAACATTCTGCAAACAACTCTAAAATAGAAGGGAGAATACATATTTTATGGTCCATGAAAATGTGTCAATTCGATGTTTTACTATATTTGTACATGTTTACTACATGATTATTTTTTGTCATAGTCGTATTTTTTATTTGGTTAATCATAAAAATGCTTTAGCTGAACATTGTGCATCTGCTTAATATTTCGATGAATAAATTATATAATATGCGACCATTTAATGCATAAAATAAGGCATTGTATTTATATATTCATTTGGAGCAGTAATCCAGTATTACTCGGTGGAATATTTTACATGCATTGATAGGAATTTCCATATAATTATGCCCTGTACATAATGAATCCATATGCATTCTAATAGCATATAAGAAACGTTTGACTTTTCTGCAGGAATGGCAATGTTAGAGCCAGACGGCAAAACATAGGACTAAATAATAATAATAATTATACTAAGTAAAGATACTTAATACTAAACATACTACTTTCTATAAAATGCTTCTGAATAGGATGGAACGCAGAGCTGTATAAAAGTAACTTACCTTGTATATTGTAGTTCAAGAAATATGATTCTTAGGGTGTGTTCACATCAGCGTTCGCTTTACGTTGATGGGTTTCGTCGGACCTTTCCGTCGGAGGAACCCATGAACGGAGAGGCGAACGGAAACCATAGCTTCCATTTGCATTACCATTGATTTCAATGGTAATGCTTTTGTAGCTAATGGTTTCCGTTTGTCTCCTTTCCGTAACGGTTCCCTTGTTTTGACGGAATCAATAGCGAAGTCAACTGGGTCACAAGGAATATGTTAAAATATAGTATATTTAACAGCTAAAATAAACTAAAAGTCCATCTTAAAGGGTTAGTACAGGGTTAAAAAGACATGGCTACTTTCTTCCCGAAAACAGCACCACACCTGTCCATGGATTGTATCTGGCATTGTAGCTCAGCTCCATAAGGCTGAGTGAATAGAGCTGAGCTGCAATGCTACATTCAACCTGTGGAAAGGTGTGGCAATATTTTTGGAAGAAAACAGCCATATTTATTTGAATCCTGTACAAGCCCTTTAAGAAATACCTTGTTACTTTTTGAGGACCACCAATGGGGTTGAAAGACAAAGATGTCTTTAACTAAAGAGTTTTTCAGCAACCCATATGTTTTTAAAAAAGAACTTGTATTTGATATGATCATGTTTGTTAAGCTGCTCCAATTAAATTTGTATCATACAATGCTTGCAGTTGCTGATATACATTGCTTAGTAGAATAATACATGCAGTAGTCATATCCGTCCACGGTACAAGCTGCTTAGATTCGACAAAAAGATATCTCCTGCGTTCACGGCATTAATTGGTTAAATAGACACGCTCTTGTATATTAAAAAAAATCCCTCTTCCTTCATATGCTGCACCTATCTGACAGATCGTCCTCGTCACCTTTTGTCTTGCATCTTCTCACCACCTTCTAACATCTCTTGGCCCAGTGGACAACTTTGTGTCCCTTTTGTTTTCACTAGACACCTCACTACTCCTCACAGTCCATTGCCATCTGTCTATGCATTGCTGTGCCGCTGAGTAGTGTAGGATTTCTAAGACAAACAAATCTGTGTGTGATTTAACTGTTCACCAATGAAATGATGAACTGCCATCTGCTGTTATTAGATTGGAAACCTTCAAAACAACAATGGAAATATATACATTTGATATATTGTATCTTGAATCAGAATGTTATTTCACCCTGATACATTTGTGAGATGATGCCTCCGCATCAAGCAGCGATTTTCTATTCTATTTTACGCACACGTTGCCAAAGTCACCGAAACATTCAGAAAGAAAGAAAAGGGGCATAACAATGGGAAATGTTTTTGGGGATTTGTCAGAGAAATATGTTTACGGTGCAAGGTAAACTTTCTGATCTAGAAGTGTAGATTCCAGGATGAACAGAAACATTTTGATGTGTTTTAATTCTCTAACAGACAGGCAATTCACAATCTATAGTTTGTTATGTTAAATAGTGGTTATGAATAATGGAACATTGTATTATCAAAAAACTCAAGAGAATACAAATATAAAATCACTTTCTCCACTGCCGTATCTCTTTGTAATTCTTTCGATGGTGGGATGTTCCGGCTGTATCGTGTTTTTCTTCACATTTTGGTATATACAATTTTACAATTGATTATCTAGAAATAATGGTTATATAGAAAATCTTGCTAAGGGCCTGGCGGGTGAGGGTGCCTACAGGCTTCTCTTTTGCCTTACACAGAGGACAGGACCCAGTAGTGGACTACTCCTAAGGGTAAGGCCACACTGTGCGTCATTGACGCGGTTTTGTTGCACTTGAAAACCGCATGCGGTCAACTGCATGCGTTTTTTGTCTCTGTAATGCTGCAGTTCAGTTCCGTTTTTTTACACACATAGTTTATGGACATAGTTTTCACTGGTGTTGAAGTTTGTTAGGTGCTTCCTGTATATAGTTAATTACAATGTTTTGCAGAACTGTTAGCAAAAATGCAAGCCGTTCAGCAACAACATTGGTAGCGCGGTCATTAACCGCATGTGGTCGGACATTATGAGGATGCGTTCAACCGCACAAGAAACACATTGTAATATAATAGCAGCAGTCTGTCAATAACAAAAATTTCACCATTGACTTCTATTGAAAAATGACTTGCTGCAGTTTGAAAACGCAACATAAACGCAACGTGGACGCACCGTATAGCCTTAGGATATGTTCACACGCAAACTCAAAAACGTCTGAAAATACGGAGCTGTTTTCAAGGGAAAACAGCTCCTGATTTTCAGATGTCTTTTAAGTCACTCGCAATTTTCGCAGAGTTTTTCGCTGCATTTTATACAACTGTTTTTGTAGCTGTTTTCAATAGAGTCTATGAAAATGGCTCAAAAAACGTCTGAAGAAGTGGTAAAAAACGCCCCGTCGGAACAGAATGCCGTTTTCCCCATTAAAATCAATGGGCAGATGTTTGGAGGCGTTCTGCTTCCGATTTTTCAGTCGTTTTTCGGGACGTTTACGGCCCGAAAAACGTCTGAAAACACTCTGTGTGAACAAACCCTCACATGCTTGGAGCTGATTTTCAGTTTCTGCAACAAAATCTGTCGCATGTGAATCCGCCCTAAGGCCGGTTTCCCACGTAGCGTAAACGCTGCAGATTTACCGCAACAGAATTGTGTGCGGAAATTCCGCAGCAGTTACAGTAGCAGCAAAGGGGATGAGATATATAAAATCTCATGCCCACGCTGCGGAAAAAATTCCTGCTGTGCGGAATTTAAATCCGCAGCATGTCTATTTATGCTGCGTTTTTGTTGATTTTCTGATGTGGGATTTCCCTATTGAATTCAATGAGGATGCAAAACCTGCAACAGGTGGTGGAATCGCAGCGATTACGCAGCAAAAATCGTAACTCCGGAAAATAAGAAAAAAACATACTTAAACAGAACGCCCTCCTTCTTCCTGCAGTCCGGCCTCCTGGAATGACGTTTTATCTAAAGTGACCACTGCAGCCAATCACAGGCTGCAGCGTCACATGACCAGGACTACGCGCAGAGAAGAGGGAGGGGGTAAGTATGAACAGCTTTCTTTTCTCTCAGTGCTGCTTTCCACAGAAATTCAGTTAGAAAAACTGCACCACAATGGGAACGTAGAAGGGGCGTAGCTAAAGGCTCATGGGCCCCGATGCAAGGGTTCTTCTTGGCCCCCCCCAAACTTATCTGGGCCGATGGCCCGCAGCTTTCAGCTGCATCGTTGGGTCTCCTAAGTGATCCAACAATGCAGCACTAGCAGCCAGGGGCGTCACTAAGGACCTAAAACATCAGGGGGAATAGCCCCAATACATATGTGCCTCCCCCCAATAAAAATTTTGTGCGTGTATGAATATGTGCATATATATATATATATATATATATGAGACAGCATATCTATAGCACTACGACCCTAAAGCTATGGATAAGATTAGAAACAGTGGCTCAACAAACAGTATCACACATGATAGGATTAGATATAGGGCCCAGCAGACAGTATCACACATGAAAGGATTAGATATAGGGCCCAGCAGACAGTGTCACACATGATAGGATTAGATACAGTGGCTCAGCAGACAGTATCACACATGACTGTATTAGATATAGGGCCCAGCTCGCTGACATTGCAGCTCCAGCGCTGGACCCAGGAAAGGTAAGAATAATAATTATTTTCCTTTTTTATGTGTTACTAATTATTTTTGTGTGTTTGTTTCTTTACAAGTTTGGTTGTTGGACTACTTCAGATTCGAGGACTACTTCGATAACTGCGTTTTTTTTTTATTCTCAATAAAATGGATAACGAGGGTTGTGTGAAATTTTTATTTCAATAAAATATTTTATCTATGTCTTTGTATTTGTTTAAACTTTATAACTACTGCCCTAGTAATTGTCACAACGCCCATTACTAAGGGGGGGGGGACTTAATGTTAGACATGAAGAAGTTAACACTAATCCCCATTATTACTGGTAACACTAATCCCCCCCATTTTTCATAACCAGCCAGATACAACACAGCAGCAGCAGGCTAGCATTACCAGGGTGGGAAGGGCCACTGATTTTGGCATTTCCCAGCCTATTAATACCAGCCTGCGGTCACCCCAGTGCCTGACCATCACTACAGATGGTCGGGTACTGGATTGTTCCTGGCTCTACCTGGCACCCCTGGTGGCGGTGGGTACCGGGGTAATAATGGGGGTTAGTGTTAGCCTTTTCACCGGCTAACACTAAGCCCCGCCTGAGTAATGGATGCTGTCAATCTGTCAGTGGCCATTAGTAAGTTGGCAGCGATAAAGTAAAAAAAAAAATATAAAGACATAGAAAAAATAGATTTATTGAAATAAAACACCCCCACACAACCCTCATTAACCACTTTATTGAGAATAAAAAAGCTGTCATCTAAGTAGTCCTGGAATCCAACGTAGTCCAACAACCGAACCTGTAAAAAAGGTAGGGCCTGTTCACATCACCGCTGCCCTTTCCGTTGATGGGTTCCATCGGGTTAACCCCTCAACAGAAAGGCAAACTGAAACCTCTGCTTCAGTTTTCCTCACCATTGATCTCAATGGTGACGGAAACGTTGCTAAAGATTTCCTTTTGTCACCGTTGTGACAGGGTTCCGTTGTTTTGCATTTTCGTTTGCATTATTGATTCCGCCAAAACAATGGAACCCGTTCACAATGGTGACAAATGGAAACCATTAGCAAAGTTTCCATCACCATTGAGATCAATGGTGATGCAAACGGAAGCTAAGGTTTCCGTTTGCCTTTACGTTGAGGGGTTAACCAGACGGAACCCCTCAACGGAAAGGCAGCGGTGATGTGAACAGGGCCCATGTGCAAGTGTGATACTGTTTGCTGGACCTTGTATCTAAGCCTAATGTAGGCTTAGATACAGGGTCCAGCAGACAGCATTCTTATGCAGTATAAGCTGGGGCCCTGTATCTAAGCCTAACACACGGTAGGCTTTAAAGGTTGTCCAGTCCCTAAACATTGATGGCCTATCTTCAGTATAGGCCATCAATAGCTGATGGGTCGGGGGAAGACTCCCAGGCCCCCGCCAATCAGCTGTCTTGTAGGGGGTGCAGAGCTCGTACGAGTGCTGCTTCCCCTTCATTTCCCTCACTTGCTCACACTGTGAATCGCTGACACGTCCGTATCGGCAATTCAGTGTGAGAAAGTGACCAGAATGAAGGTGAAGTAGCACTCGTACGAGCGGCTGCAACCCCTTCAAAACAGCTGATCGGCGGAGGTCCCGGTTGTCGGACCCCAACCCAAAATGAAACTTACCTCCTATTCGTCCGCAGGAAGAGGAGGGGTAAGTACTGTCAGTTACTATAGTAACAGGGGCCCGTGTCGTTTACTACATAGGCCCCAGTTACTATAGTAACTTTTCATTGATGTGGTGCGGGGGGCTGCAGGCCCCCCTGGCTTCTGGGCCTGGTCGGAATTGCGACCGCTGCGACCCCTATAGCTGGACCACTGGAACGTAGCCTTTAGAGAGGATAAAAAGCATAAGCATCTGCAGGTGGCTTTCTATCCAATTCACTTTCAATGAGGGCTGTGGTTAAGTAGAATTCCACTGCATCCTGAGGAGAAATCTGCTTTTGCATTTCACGGAATGGGTTAATACCAGTTAATAGGCATAATAATACCTTTCTTTCATATGAAAACCTATTCTTGCGTCTAGTTGCCCATTGAAAATGTTAATTCCAAAGTAGTAATACAAAAGAGACATCGATAAACATATCCACAAGCACGCCGATTATTACACATTGTATACTGTAATAAATATATATGTGCGATATATACAAGGCCGTCTTGTCATATATTAATTAAAATAAGAGTCCATATGTTCGTAACTTAAAAGGGAGATTTCTTTGACAATACCAATTTCCTTTTCTACAATGTTTTGAAGACTGCGGGACTTTAGGTCACAGATAAATGTGTCACTAAAATATAGACAGACAACATAAATGTTATTTATTCTATAAGAGGATGTCACTCATCTGATTCCCAGCTCCCTCCTTTAAATTGCTGAACACTAGCGGCGCCTCCTACTCCGCTGCTTATGGAGAAGTGGCCAAGGAGGAGGCAATGATGGCTGATTTCTTGTGTGCCGCTCTGCCCTGGCTGTGTGTGTTTTGTGTTTTCAGCGGCATACCCGGCACACAATCCCTTCTAAGTGCCTGTTTGTGTGCCGAGGGAGAGGCTCTGATTTCTGGCTGTGACAAGCTTGGCTCGGCTACCTTGTACAAGCGTTTTGCAGGCTTTCAGACCCTTCTGGTGACAGCCTGCTGGGCTGATCCGCAGCACTTCACATGATGGGTTGCTTGTTGTCTGATAACCTTTGTGTTGCGTTAACAGGATGACTGTGTGTGAATGAGATGTTCCATAGATAAATGATTATCCTGTATACAAATAAATAAAATGCAAATGTGGTTTGTAACGATGGCTGGGGGCAAGATGAGCCTTCTGTTGTGTTTCTCCATGCCCCCCTACAAGAGCGTAGGCGTTTCTGTGCCACCCTGTGTGTATGGAAGTGCTCTTTTCTTTTGCCTCTGTTCCAGGAATTAGATGACTCTGCCAATGTGGCAGTGCTGTCACCAAGCAAGGAGCTTCCTGAGGAACAGATGGTACGAGCAGGGAGAAAGGAGGTGCCAACTGCCATCCCACGGGCACTTGGCACCTCTGTTCCAATAAATGTGATCCAATCAACTCATGCGCCAGGCTCTGTTCCATCTGAACAATAGCGCCGCTCGTCCATTGGCAGTGAAAAGGGCCACAGAACCGAAAGGAGGGAAATGGATGAGGAAGCACAATCAGTTAGTCATTCTTGGACTATAGCAAAATATTGTTTGTTTTTTTTTCCTTCTGTACCTCAGTCATTATATAGAAGCCACGCTCATCCTCTGGATATAGATCCACAACACGTATTACTTATCAAATCAACATTTTACAGCCCAGTCTTCTAACTTATACCCCGCAGTGTATTCCACAACATACAACAAAAAAATACAGAAAAGTTTACATTGGAATATGAATATTTAGATAGAATCATTGTAGTTAATTGTCAGCTTGGCCTTAAGCCATTACATCTTATTTCTTTGAGCTGCCAATGTGATTTTACAGAAAAGGCACAAAGGATATCCAGACAAGCAGAATGTTGTTAGCCCAGCAGCAGTCTGAAAGTAAATAAATAGAAATGTGGAACTTGGAGTTAGGGCTACTGGTTGTAACATGGAAATATGGAGACTGCTGTGGTATTTTACAGGGTTACTCACCCCTACCACTATAAGGGTGTATTCACACAAGCAAATATTGTGGCATTAGGTGTTAAGTAAATGTATAGGTGAGGAGGCATTCCATACAAACAGCATTTAAAGGGAAACACAAACGAAAACCCAAGGTTTCCCATGACTAGTCTTAACATGAAACATTGAATCTGAAGCCGGTGTGGTTTCTTCTAGCTTTCAGCCTAAGATATCTGTCATAATTTACCATTGGCGTTGCAGAGTAAAAGTCTGTGTATGCAAGTGACAACAGCAGATTTTTCATCATCGTCATCGTCATCATGTGACATTTTATAGATGACGCATAGACTATTGCCATGCAGACATGTTGAGCCTTCACTGAAGAAGAGCTCTCCTTCCAGAGATGGAACTGGACACAAGTAATGATTCTGCTTTCTGCACGGGAGACCAGAGTCATTTCTGTAAGCAAAATGGCCTATCCAAAAAATAGGGTAGGGTGAAATAACATGAAAAATAACATGAAGGAGGGGGGGGGGGGGTTGGAGCCTCCAAATTAGTATTTCTTTCTGCAATGTCTCATTATGTTTTTGGGTAGTTTTCAGCAATATCAGGAGCCTTTCTATTGTATTGGCTAGTATGTTTATTATGCAGTATGTCAACTACTTAACAACCATGTACACGATTAGGCACTTGAGGGTTATGTTAAAAAAACAAAAATCCCCCAAAGTTTCTGGGTCTCCATTATTCAGGTCCCCTACTCCAGCCTTGTTTATACACCAGCATGATGACATACATAGCGACAACAGATTACATGAGTGGACCAGCCAATCACGACCCCCTACAGTGATGCATTGTCATCACTACTGTATGATTGGTTTATAACTCACATAATGTGTCATCCCTATGGACAGCATTACACAAGCATGTAAGCAAATATGCAGTTGGGCTCATTTAAAAATTCTGATATTTCATAGGTGTTATAGATCTCATGACAGTGGCATTTTCAATAGTAAGCTGCCTTGGGTCAATACAGGCAAAACGTTCATACTGCCAAGAAGGCATTGGGGATCCATCATATGGCGGATCCAACACAGTGTTGTGGCTTCCGTTACAAATGGAAGCCATGAAACATGTGTGAATAAAGCCTTAGAAATATCTGCATCAGAAAATTTGTGTTATTTTTTTTATTGGACATTATTTATTTCTTAAAAAAAATATTTCATATTACAGCAGTTGTCAACATATTAATATATATTTACATCACTGATAATCAGTAGTAAAAAATTGTGACAATATTATCACCACATGACATAGTTCAGATCATTGCACCCATGAGGTGTCTTTCCTTGAACCATAATTCCAATATAATTGCCTAAGGGCATTACCACACGTGGCGGATTTCGTCCGCAACTGTCCGCATCAATGCCACACAGAATCTGCGTTGCAGATTCTGCTGCGGATCTGCCCAAAATGTGCAGTAAATTGATGCGGACTAGCTGCTGCGGACTGCAGTAAAAGTACTTCCCTTCTCCCTATCAGTGCAGGATAGAGAGAAGGGACAGCACTTTCCCTTGTGAAAGTCAAAGAAATTCATACTTACCGCCCGTTGTCTTGGTGACGCGTCCCTCCTTCGGCATCCAGCCCGATCTCCCTGGATGACGCGGCAGTTCATGTGACCGCTGCAGCCTGTTATTAGCCTGTGATTGGCTGCAGCCGTCACTTAGACTGAAACGTCATCCTGGGAGGCCGGACTGGAGACAGAAGCAGGGAGTTCTCGGTAAGTATGAACTTCATTTTTTTTTTACAGATACATGTATATTGGGATCGGTAGTCACTGTCCCGGGTGCAGAAACAGTTACTGCCGATCGCTTAACTCTTTCAGCACCCTGGACAGTGACTATTTACAGACGTCTCCTAGCAACGCTCCCGTCATTACGGGAGCCCCATTGACTTCCTCAGTCTGGCTGTAGACCTAGAAATACATAGGTCCAGCCAGAATGAAGAAATGTCAAGTTAAAAAAGCAAGACGGATCCGCAGCACACATAACATGTGCATGACAGCTGCGGACTTCATTGCGGAAATTAGAATCTCCATTGAAGTCAATGGAGAAATTCCGCCATGAGTCCGCCACTGCTCCGCAACAGACAGAGCATGCTGCGGACACCAAATTCCGCTCCGCAGCCTATGCTCCGCAGCGGAATTTTACGCCTCGTCTAAACGAACACTGCTAAATTAAAGTGTAAGTCAATGGACAAACGGCTCCGCTGCGGATTAACGCTGCGGAGTGTCCGCAGCGGAATTTAAGTGAAATTCCGCCACGTGTGAACCCAGCCTAACTCCCCGGTTTCTCCTTCAAAGTGGTACAAAGCAATAGTGAGAGTATCAAACATAACAGTTATCACACACAAGCCATGTGTTAAGAATCATAAGGTGATTGGGGGGCAGACGTTAGAGGTAAGGATTGAGCATACTGTGTAGGAAAGAAAAAAAGAAAGAAAGAAAGAAAGAAAGAAAGAAAGAAAGAAAGAAAGAAAGAAAGAAAGAAAGAAAGAAAGAAAGAGAGAAAGAAAGAAAGAAAGGAAGGAAAGAAAAAAACAACCACTATATGTGTTAGAAGGGTTAAAAAAAAAAAAAAGATGCACAAATTACTTTAATTGTATAAAAACTAAAAATGTTACAGCTGTCTAGCCACCATGAGTGGACAATTGCTATAAAAGTGGTCAATAAATTAACAAACTGGATAAAACTGATAAACTGTGTTAGGCCTCATGTACACATCCTTCACCATTTTCCGTGTGTCCTTCACCATTTTTATCCTTCACAGATCCGTGTGTCCGTTTTGACATCTGTATGGTTTCCGTTTTCACTCCGCATCCATTCCGTTGCTCCGTATTTTACGTCTGTTGTGCTTCCGTATGTCGTCCATTTTAAATGGTCCAAGACAAAAATATAAGGATGAAAAATTGTGCTGAACTTGTCCTGCCCTGCCGTTGCTTGGCAACGAAACCGCAAAAAAAGTTATTCTGACGGACCCATAGGCTACAATTACTGAACAACGGACATGAGTAGGAAGTGTTCAATTTTTAACGGAACGGACGCATTGAACTGCTAAACTGACGGAAGAGTGCATGGCCCCATAGAAATAAATGGGTCAGTGTGCTATCTGTTAAAAAAATGAATAGCACACTGAAGAAAATCACTGAAGTGTACTAGAGGCAGGGCCAGCGTCAGCCCCTGGCGATCCAGTGATGTCAGGAGGAGAGAAGGAGTCCCAGGCAGAGCACTATTAGCTCTACTCCGGGACTTTGTCTCTGGAAAAGCCCCTGACATCACTGTCCATATATGGACAGTGATGTCAGGAGGAGAGGAGGAATCCCAAGCAGAGCGCTAGAAGCGGCTCTGCTCCAGGACGCCATCTCTGGGGAAGCCCCTGACATCACTATCCATATTTGGACAGTGTTGTCTGGAGAAGAGCAGTGTCCCAAGCAGACTGGACTTTGGCTCTGGGGTTGCCCCTGACATCACTAGCCGTATATTTACAGTGATGTCATGGACTTCCCCACAGCCGGAGTACCTTAGCAGAGCTTTAACTAGCGCTCTGTCCGGGACTTCAACTCTGCCCCAAGCATTACTATCCATATATGGACAGTGATATCAGGAGCAAAGCAGGAGTCCCAGGCAGAAGGCTAGAAGTGCTCTGCCCAGGACTATGGCTCTGGGGTTGCCCTTAACAACACTGTCCATATATGGACAGTTATGTCAGCGGTCTCTCCTGAAGCGGAATCCTCAGCTAGAGCATCGGCAATGCTCTGGCTGGGGATTCCACTCCTTGAGGGAGCCCCAAAGGTGCTACCTACAGGGAGGGGGCTGTGTGGCACTACCAGGGAGGGGGCTGTGTAGCACTACCTGGGAGGGGGGCTGTGTGGCACTACCTTGGAGGGGGAGCTGTGTGGCACTACCTGGGAGGGGGCTGTGTGGCACTATCTATAAAGGGCATTAAATTTATGGGGGTACAAACTGGTTGCCTAACTTCTAAATGGGGGCATAAACAGGGCCTAACGTCTATATGGGGGCACAAAATGACGTTCTCTGCCATTTTACTGCCGCCGTGAGTTCCCCCACAAAGGGGCCTACTAAGTCTGTGTCGCCCAAGAGCCCACAAAAACCTGGAGCCGGCCCTGGCTAGAGGCCTTAGGCTACATTTACACGACAGTGAAAAAACGGCCATGTGACGGCTGTTTTTTCAATGGTCATCACACGGCCGTTTTCAGAACAATGCAGTTCTATGGGTGTATTCACAAGGCCGTTTTTTTAATGGCCCGTGAATACTGGCTGTCAAAAAGTAGGACATGCCCTATTTTTGTCCGTTTTCACAGGCCCACGGCTCCCATAAAAGTCAATGGATCAGTTTTAACAGCAGTTTATCAGGAAGCAATCCTTATAACGGCTGGTAAAAACTGACCCTGGTTGAGGACTTCCTGCACACAGCGCTATGTTGAGCGCTGAGCCCGGGAAAGCCCTTGCATCACTGTCCATATATGGACAGTGAAGTCAGGGCTTTCAATTAAGGAGTCCTCGGCCAGAGCACCGCAAAATCTCACTCTAACCTCCCCTGTAGATAGCACCCCCCATGTAGATAGCACCCCCTGTAAATTGCGACACTGCCCCACCATAGATGGCACCCCCCTCGTAGATGACACACACCCCCATAGATCCCCCCATCAACCCCTCCACGTAGGTAGCGCCCGCTGTAACACCTAGGCCGGGGATTCTGCTCCTAGAAGAAGCCCCTGATGTCTCTGTCCATATATGGACAGTGACGTCAGGGGCTCCAAGAGTGGAATCCCCTGCCAGAGCGTTTCCGCAGCTCTGGCCAGGGGATCCCACTACTGAGGAAGGCCCCGGCATCACAATCCATATATGGACAGTCACGTCAGGGGCGTAGGTGGTGCTATCTACAGGGGGTTAGTGCTATCTACAGGAAGGTGCTATCTACAGGGGGGGGCTATCTACAAGAGGGTGCTATCTACAGAAGGGTGGTGCTATCTCTAGGGGAGTAGTGCTATCTACAGGAGGCTTTGTGCTATCTACAGCAGGCTGTTGGTGCTATCTACAGGGGAGTGTGCTATCAACAGGAGGGTGCTATCTACAAGGGTGGTGCTATCTACAGGGGAGTTTGTGCTACCTACAGGGGGGTTGGTGAAATATACAGGGGTGCTATCAACAAGGGGTGCTATCTATAAGGGGGGTCGGTGCTGTCTTCAGGGGTGTGCTATCTACAGGGGGTGGTGCTATCTACAGGGGTTGTGATGCAATCTACATGGGCACTGTGGCACTATATGGGGTGTGTGGCACTATCTACAGGGGATACTGTGGTGCTGTCTACATGGGCACTGTGGCACTATCTATGTGGGCTCTTGCACTCTGTATGTGGGCACTATGCCACTTTATATGTGGGCTCTGTGGCACTATCTACAGTGGGCACTGGGGCACTATGAGGGCACTGGCACTTTATATGTGGGCACTATGTCACTTTATATGTTGACACTGTGGCACTACCTGTAGTGGGCACTGTGTCACTATGAAGGCACTGTGGCACTATGTGGGCACTATCTACAGTGGGCACTGTGGCACTATCTATAGAGACATTGTGGCACTATATACATGGGCACTGTGTTGTTTGTACGGTGTTGGGACAAAAAAAAACCTGACAAATGAAATTGATGCATTTTTTTTTTAACGGCCATGAAAAACGGATTACAAACGAATGACAAACGGCCATTAAAAATGGACAGACGGACTGGAAATGGATGAAAATTCAGAGACACACAGATGCAAAATGGCCATGAAAAACTGACATTTGATCAGTATTTAATGGGCATTTTTTTCACTGTCATGTGAATGTAGTCTTAGGGTATGCTCACACGGGCTATTTATCAGCCGTTTTTCCGTCCGTAAACGCGCCCCGAAAAATGGCTATAAATGTGGGGGCTGAATGCCTCCAAACATCTGCCTATTGATTTCAATGGGAAAGACGGCATCCCGTTCCCACCGGGCGTTTTTTACGCAGCCGTTTTTAAAAATGGCCGCGTAAGAAAACGCCTAGTAAAAAGACGTGCATGTCAGTTCTTGAGCCGTTTTTGGAGACGTTTTTCATTGACTCAATGGAAAAACAGCTCCAAAAACGGCCATATAAAACGCAAGTTGCTTAAAAAACAGCTGAAAATCAGATGCTGTTTCCCTTGAAAACAGCTCCGTATTTTTTTGTTAAGCATATGAACATGCCCTGAGGTGTTAAACGCAAAAAAGCAAAAAAAGAAGTAAAAAAATAAATAAATTTTAATATAGGACAGCATTAGGGGATGGTGAAAATATATAAATGTGCAAAGAGCAGAAAAGTGGATATAATAAAAAAAACAATGCTCACCTGTTTAACCCCCTGATGCTCCAGTGCCTCTGGGTGGTCACTGCCAGTTTTTGTTCACTTCCCTGCAGTGATGATGTTCTGTTCATGCACGTGACCGCTGTAGCCAATCACTGGTCTCATCGGTGATGTTAGCAAGCACAACACAAGGCTGCTAAGGTCAGTGATTGGTTGCAGCAGTCCCGTGCATGAACGGCACGTCATGACTGAAGGACAAGTCAACATCGACCGGCAGGGACCACTGGAGCAGCAGCCATAGAGCGGCGGAGGATGAAAAAGGTGAATATTGTTTTTGTTTTTTATTTCATCCACTTTCCTGCTCTTACTACATTTTTTTTTAACTCCAGGGAAACCCCTTTATGTAAGTTGCAGAACACATTTTGTTCATATGTACTGTTATATGGCACAGCTTTACAACTGTGAATTCTGAGCCTTCTATTTCTGCGAGTCCAGGAAGCCCAGCGTTCAGACATATTGCATATTGCAGACACATTGTGAGACGTTTTCCATTCCATTATATTACAAGATGAAACGAGGAATGTGTCCAGTGGTCTCGCTTTGTGTCACATAGGGCACTTGAGCAGTAGCACTAAGGCCATCAATTCTTGGCAGGGACAGCGTATCCCTGAGAGATAGAAGCACATAATTGAAGACAACAGCTTTCATCATCTGTGTTTCTATTTTGAAAGATCATATGCAGCCATACTTTTGTATGATAAATGTCAGAGCTATGTTCCACATCGCAAAAATAAAATCATTTCATACTAAAGCGAAATTTGTCATCCCCTTTATGTGTCTTTGCAATTATTATTGACATTTGCTTGTAATACACAAGTGGTTTCCAGTATATATATATATATATATATATATATATATATATATATATATATATATATATATATATAAAAGTGTGTGTGTGAATTGTCATGTCTGCTGTACTGTATAGTATTCATAAGTTCTGAAGTTACCATGTACCATGTCAATATTCTTTAGGGAGGTTACATTTAAATATATTTAGTTGGGTTAGAGATATGTGATAGTATCAAGTGTATGTTGTTTGCCGAGAGCATGATTTTTATATTTTATTTTGTCATTAAAAAAATCTGCACGTACAATAAAAAAAATAAAAAATTATTTTTTAAATTGTAATGTGCTCATCCCATGAAATAGAAGACATTTTTAAAAGCTAGAAATCTATTGAAGTTCATACACAAAAATACATCTATTAGGAAAAACCTTACAATGATGAAAACATCCATTGACATACAGTAAGGGGCTGTTCACATCTGCGTTGGAGGCTCCGTTAGGGGCCTCCGTCGCAGATCCGGCAGAAATTACCGGAAACAATAGCACATCGACGGGCATCCTGACGGAAAGCAGACGAAACCCATTAAAGTTACCGCGGGTGGTGTCCATGTAGCAACGGAACCGTTGTGTCCAGAGTTCCCTTGTTCCATTGTTCTGACGGAGCAGAACAATGGAATGCCCAGACACAAATGTGAACAGGGCTTAAGAGTGTACTTACTTTTCCAGAGAAGGCAATGACATGTACGTGACTTTTTTCTGTAATGCATTACTGAAGAGTTATTGTTTTGTTCATGACATTACCTTTATTTTTATAAAAAAAAGAAAATAGAACTTTACGTAGGGTGTCCTTACTCAATAAGGTAAATGTCACAATGATGCAGTGCATTTAGTTATACCTTCTAGCACTCAGGCCACGGCTTTAGACAGGTGATGAATTGTTGACAGGATGAAAGGGCACAGCCTAAAGGCACAGCATGGTGTTGCATATGGTGTTGCATATGGTGGCTTTACAGTAGCAAAAACATACAGATAAGACACTACATAATGAGGCATGGAGAATTAGGGCTTTTTGTAACCTTAACTAACAGTCTCAGACGTGGCAATTATAAGCAATGGCTGCTTGCTTGTCATTGAAGCAGGTAACATAGAGTGACTATGAACCTAGTTTTAGGCGTCATGCACAGAGGCAAATGTGCAGCCTGTTCGGCAGCATACATAGACCCTATGGGTTGGTATTACATACCATTAGGGATGCCATGTGCCACTGTATGGGCTCATATTGTACCTGCATGCACCTCCAATTTCATATTGAGGTATATAGAGGTTTTTTTTCTCATGGATCCATATAGGTGAAATCTGAGGTGCAATGTGGGCCCATAGATGTCTATATGCGCCATATTACGGATCCATGCAACATGATTTGTTGAACTCAGTAATAGGATCAAGGACTGAGTGCCAAATAATGTATCCAAATTTGTGTACTTTTATGCAGAGAAGTAGGATATTGTTAAGACCTAAGGGGCCTCTCAAGCCCTATATATCTTTGTGGTATTGTCCCTAAAAGTTACTGTCAGCGGAGTACCTGCCCTGAAGAGATCGACCCCAACACCTCTCGAACCTTTCCCTGGTTCAAGTAACAAAGTCCCTATTATAGCCTCAAATCTTCTATGTTTCACCAGGTATCGACAGGCTAGTCCAGGAGTTTAGCAGAGTAGAATTCATTCCGAAACGGTTTGAAATGGTAGTACCCATGCAAGACAGGTATGGGCCGGAGACCTTATCCTGGTGAGTATGGAGTTGTTCCATACAATAAAAAAAAAAAAATCTCCAAACAATAAAAAAAAAACAATAACTTGAGGGATTGTGTGTGTATATTTCTATATATTAGACAGTGTTCTTACCTAAACTCTGCATTAATAACATTGTATTTGTATGATAACTTTTGATTAACGTTAACCTGTCATTTTGAACATGGCATCCTGTATGCAAGCCGCAGGTCACAGAGCAAGAGCTTTGCAGACTGATGTATAGTTTAGTGCAGAAATCCCTGCGTAACTAGGAAACACTGGGCTCCATAGCAAACTGGGCCCCCCTTCCCTGGGTGCCACACACAGCCCGCCCTTGTAGATAGTGCCTCCCTGTTAATAGTGCCATACAGCCCCCCCATAAGCAGTGCCATGCAGCCCCCCTGTAGACAGTGCTATACAGCCCCCCCCATAGACAGTGCTATACAAACCCCCCCGTAAGCAGTACTATACAGCGCTCCCTGTAGACGGTGCTGTAGACAGTACTCTACAGCCCTCCCTGTTGACAGTGCTATACAGCATCCCCTGTAGATAGTACTATATTTCCCTCTCTGTAGGCAATGCTATACTTTCAAGTATCACAAAGAGGGACAATCACTGCGGCGCGCAGCAGCAATTTTTTTTATTTTAAGCCACGCCTCTAATCCCACCCAATCCCCGCCCTAACACACCCAGTTCAGCCCACACAGTATCATGCTCCAATAGTGCCCCCCACACAGTATAATGCCCCCATAGCTGCCACCATACAGTATAATGCGTCATACAGTATACTGACCCATAGATGCCCCATACATTATAATGCCCACATAGATGCCCCATACAGTATAATGCCCACATAGATGCCTCCATGCAGTACAATGCTCAAACTAATTCCCCCATACAGCATAATTCCCCATAGCTGCCCCATGCAGCATAATACCCCCATAGCTGCCCCATACAGTATAATGCCACCCATAGCTGCCCCACAGTATAATGTCACCCATAGCTGGTCACCAGAGTATAATGCTCCCCATAGCTGCCCCACACTATAAAGCTCTCAATAGCTGCCCCCACGCAGTATAAGGCCCCCATAACTGCCCCATGCAACATAATACCCCCATAGCTGCCCCATACAGTATAATGCCCCCATAGCTGCCCCCATAGTAAAATGCCCCCATAGCTTCCCCCACCATATAATGCCCCACACAGTATAATGCCCCCTCATAGCTGCCCCATACAGTATAATGCCCGCCCCATGGCTGCACCCACAGTATAATTCCCCCCATAGCTGCCCCGACAATATAATGCCCCCAATAGCTGCCCCCACCATAGAATGCCCCCCTACAGTATAATGCCCCCATAGCTGTCCTCACAGTATAATGCCCCCCATATAGTAAAATGCTCCTATAGCTGACAACATATCAGCCCCCCTCCCTACCCAGTATAATGCCCCCATATGTGCCTAATAGAAAAATAATAACATAATTACTTAGCTATCCCCGTTTCCACAATGGGTGGCAGATCCTTTTTCTCCGGTCTGTGCTGTGAGTGACTCGGCGCAGACAGACGAGATGACGTCACAACATCGCGCCTGCCTGCGCCGCTCATGGCAGAGTGAATGATGGTGCAAAGAGCCGTTGCTCCAGCATTCAGGAAGCGGTACCAGCGTCGTCAGCGCTGTGTAGCTACGGGGGCCCTGTGGGCAACCCAGGCTTAGGGGCCCCTGGTCGCAATTGCGACCGTTGCGACCCCTAGAACTACGCCACTGGGTTAAGGAAAAAACAGTGATCCCTCCATTATATTTTGGATTTCGCTTTTACACGGGTTATTGTGAGGTAAAAGCAACATATTAGCTTTATTCTTCGGGTAACTACGATTACAGCGATGCCAAATTTATATTGTTTTATTACTTTTACAAATAAAAAACTAATTGTAAAAAAAAAATAATAATAGTTTTATGTTGCCATATGCTAAGACCCAAATTTATTATTTTTCCTTTGATTAAGTGGTGTGAGGGCTTGTTCTTTGCTGGATGAGCTGTATTTTTTATTTTTTTTTGGGAGACAAAGTGACCAAAAAATAGCGTTTATTTTATTTGTGCGGGTTAAATACGGTTACATTTTCATCGTTTGGACTTTTAGGGACGCAACAATACCAATTATGTTTACTTTTTATAAAAAAAAATTTACATTACTTTAGGTTTGTTTTTTGAATTTATACAGTCAACACCCATTGAGCATGGAGTGGGCCCAACCCATAAGACTGCTACATACTTCCCCTTTGTGTTTTAATTCCTCACCATTTTCTAGATTTCTTCTTACTGTCAGTGAACGGAAACTTTCAAGTTACATCTAGATGCCGAAAACGGGTACATACCTAATACTTCTCACAGCTGAAAGTCTTTTTTACTGAAAATCACAGAATGCACCTCTATGAAAATATAACGCACAAAATATATTATTATATTATAATATTATAATATTATGCTATGGTCTCATATCTGGACATCTGGTAGGTCCTTTGTATGGCATATTACTGTTGTTATCATTGTTATAATATTGATATGTATGGCTATTATCATATACTATGCAATTAATGTTTTTTTGACCTACACAAAGTAAGCCCAACGTAATGTAGGCACAGCCGTAATGAAGGGAGCGCATGGCTAGGTGTTTGGGGTTTTAGGCTACTACGTTTGAGGCTATTTTATAGGGATTAGAGGGTTAAGTGAAAGGGGCATGGGGCAAATGTATCTATATGTGGTGGGTGGAGAGTAAGGTATATAAGTCCATGCGGGGAAGAGGCAGCCCTCTTTCCCGCTGGACAACAGGAGAAATATTTGTCCTGTTATTATATCTAAAAAACAAAAATAATAATAATTTTACACTTACCTGTAATGGACGTGGCGATGGAGCGAACGATGGCCAGGATCCGGGATGCAGCGATGCAGCACGGTGCAGGATGGCTGGATTCTATGTTTGCCGGGGCTCTTCCTCCGGTTCCAGCGGCTGGAGAGGAGAGCGAGGGACGCATCAGCGGGCGTTCCAGGCCTCTGGAGAGGCCTTCACCTGAGGTAACGCCTCGGTCTTGTCGGCGTCGAGGGAGCCCCTCCAGGGACCCTCCTCCTCCTGCTGGTCCGGAGCTGCACCCTGGCGACGGTCCGCGGAGGTCTGGGAGGAATCCCATTAGGCGGGCGAGATCGGAGGTGACAGGAGGGGGGGCCGCGGCGGCCATCTTCCTCCCTCCTGTCTTCAACAACAACACCGGAAATGGAGGCGGGACCGGATGCGCGTGCAGGACCGGATGCGCGCGCAAGATTGGATGTGCGCGCTGGACCGGATGCGCGCGCAGGACCGGAAGTGACGGCTTTCTCCGGCGCCGATGTTCCAGGTGCCGGAGGAGCTCTGCTGAAAGACGTCCGGACACTAGGCCCGACCCGCAGGAAGAGGCGGGCGGGCTCCAGATGGGGAGCGAGATCGCCTCCTGCTGGAGCAGGGAGGCGTGCGGCGGCAGCAGCGGCCAGAAGTACCCGGGCAGCTTCGGTGAGTGACGCCGGGCCCCGGCCAGACGAGGGGGGGCAGCGGTCTGCTTTACATGCAGCAACGGGCAGAAGATTCATCTTTGACAGTCCTGCAGAAGGACTGGGACGGCAGGGCTGTCGGTCTGAGTATGCCACGCCACCAGCGGGTGGCAGGACCTTGGACGGGCCGCGTTCCGCTGGGCCTAGGACATCAGCGACCGGAAGTTCGGGGAGCTACGGGGAGCGTGGGGTGCAGGAGCACCACTCCCCAGGACCGTCAGGACCGATGCCGTGCTCATCCGGAGTGGTGGACGCGTCTGCTGGGAGGTCACCTCAGGGACGGCCGGGTGAGTCTACCACGGATGTGGTGCCGGGGATGTGTGGGGGGGATGTGGGGGGGATGTTGTCTATGTCTCAAATGCATTTGTTGTTTAGAGGGATGCAGGAATATTTTACGAGAGTTTTACCAGGTGTAGAGCAGTCGCCAGCGAGGGTATGGGGCGCTGCAAGTGAGGCGTCTGCTAGTGCGGCAGGGAGTGCGGTTGCTAGCGAGGCGATTTCTAGTGCAGCTGCGGCAGGGATTGCGGGTGTTAGTGAAGTGGAGCCGGTTGTGGGTGCCGTAGTGGCGGTGGAAAAAGCGGTTGATGCGGCGGCGAGTACAGCTAAGAAAGTGGTGGAGGATGTGCGTTTAGCTGACGCGGCTAAAGGCGAGGTTTATGTGTGCTTTGAGGGCCCGCTGGGGGCGCATTTGAAGGTGGAGATTAGGGAAAAGATCTGGAAAGATGAATATGTGGAGATTTTTTCTTTGCTGCCTTTAGAGAAGATTAATTTGGACCGGTGGAAACCAGATGAAAGTAAGAAGGAGGAGGAGGAGCGGCGGCAGTATCGCTTGATTCCTCTGACTTTTGCAAATTGGCTGCAGGCCTTCGCTATTTTGGCTAGTGTGGTGGGAGAGAAGGCGCCGGAGAACTGTTCGGCGCTATTTTGTTATATGGATTCAGTAGGGGAGGCGTATCGTGTATACGGTGGTAATGCATGGTGGCGGTATGACAAACAGTTTCGTCAGCGGAAGTCAGTGCGCCCGTCGTTGCGATGGGACCACAAAGATATCAGTTTGTGGATGCGTCTGATGTCTGCGCCAAAACAGGGGCAGCAGCCCTTTCGGGATGCGGCCGGCGGTCAGGGGTCAGCAGCGGGTCGGTCAGGATCCTCAGGAAAGGGGTGTTGCTGGCAGTATAATGAGGGGCATTGCAAGTTCGGCCCAGACTGTAGGTATAAGCATGAGTGCTCCGGTTGCGGAGGCGCCCATGGTTTGTCCAGATGCTTCAAGAAGCATAAGGGCAGGCAGGGAGATGCTGAGCAGAAGAGGGGCGACGCCGGTGAGGGTGGAAAGGATGCTCCCGTTTTTAAGGGGGTATCCAAATAAGAAAGTGGCAGAGTAGTTGTTGTTAGGTTTTTCAGAAGGTTTTCGGATTCCTTGTACGTCGGCTGGACGTGATGGGGTAGTCCGTAATTTGTCGTCTGCTTTGGCGCGGCCTGATCTGGTTACGGATAAGCTGCTGAAGGAGGTGGCTTTGGGCCGCATGGCGGGTCCGTTTTCCTTCCCGCCTGTTCAGAGTTTGCGAGTTTCCCCATTAGGTTTGGTTCCTAAAAAGGAGGTGAATAAATTCCGCCTTATTCATCACTTGTCTTATCCGGAAGGCGAGTCGGTGAATGACGGCATTGATCCGGCTTTGTGCGCGGTCAGTTACACTTCCTTTGATGCGGCGGTTGTTTGGGTTTGCAAGTACGGGAAAGGCTCACTGTTAGCAAAAACTGACATTGAGGCCGCTTTTCGTTTATTGCCGGTGCATCCGGATAGTTTTTGTTTGCTGGGATGTTATTGGCTGGAGGAATATTTTGTAGATTGTTGCCTCCCGATGGGCTGCTCCATTTCATGCGCTTATTTTGAGATGTTTAGCACATTTTTGGAGTGGGTGGTTCGTCGGGAGGCGCAGGTGCAATCAGCCCTGCATTATCTGGATGATTTCCTGTTTATAGGGCCGCCGGGTACTTATGTGTGTGCAGGATTGCTACATACTATGGAGCGAGTGGCAAAGGATTTTGGGGTACCTCTGGCGCCTGAAAAAACTGAAGGACCCACGACGGTCATTACGTTTTTGGGAATCATGATTGATTCAGATAACAAGGAGTGTCGCTTGCCTGATGATAAGTTGCTGGAGATGAGAGAGTTGGTGGCGAGTGCACTGCGCAGGAAGAAGATCCAGTTGCGGGACTTGCAATCCTTGTTGGGGCATTTAAATTTTGCTTGTAGGATTATGCCCATGGGGCGGGTGTTTTGCAGGCGATTGGCAAGTGCTACTGCAGGGGTGCATTCCCCCCACCATTTTATTAGGAGTTTATTAGGAGTTGAGAGCTGATTTGTTGGTGTGGGGGGAGTTTTTGCAGAGCTACAATGGGCGGTCGGTGCTCATGTACCAGCCGGTGTCTAGTGTGGACTTGGAGCTGTATACTGATGCATCAGGTGCATGTGGATTTGGGGCTTATTTCCAGGGGCAGTGGTGCGCAGGAGTGTGGCCAAATGCATGGTATGAATGTGGTTTTGTCCGTAACTTGGCTCTGCTGGAACTGTTCCCGATTGTGGTGGCTGCGGAGTTGTAGGGGGATTGTCGGCGGGACCGGAGAGTGCGTTTCGTATGTGACAATCTGGGTGTGGTTCAGGCGGTTAATGCGCAGACAGCTAATTCTCCGCCAGTCGTGCGACTATTGCGGCATTTAGTTTTGAGAGGTTTGATGTTGAATGCGCATTTTGTGGCAGTGCATATTCCTGGGGTGCTTAATGCTGTGGCTGATTCCCTTTCTCGTCAACAGTGGGACAGGTTTCGTCTGCTGGCGCCGGGGGCGGAGTCTCATGGCCTGCCTTGTCCAGAGCATCTGTGGAAGGTGGTGTGACAATGGCGATGTCGCTCGTGGAAAGGTCTGTTAGTGCGGTTACGTGGCAAAGGTACAGTGCGGTATGGCAGGTATGGGAGGCTTTGTTGGAAAATGCGCAGGCAGGTATTTCAGATCGGCCGGCGTGTTTGTTGTATTATATAGGAAATGCGTACAGTGAAGGGGCGTCTGCAGCAGCGGTCGCTTGGAGTTTGTCGGCCTTGGCTTTTTGGTTCAAGAAAAAAGGTGAGGAGGACGTGACTAAGTCCTTTCTGGTTCGGCAGGCAATGAAGGGTTTCAGGAGGGGTTCCTCAGATAGGGACCGCAGGAAGCCGGTGTCATTTGAGCTGTTGGTAGCAATTTGTGATTTGTTGAGGGATGTTTGTGTTTCAGCGTTTGAAGCGCGGCTATTTACACTGGCCTTTTCTCTGGCGTTCTTCAGGGCATTCCGGTGTCGGCCAGTAAGAGTGTGGCAGGGGGTTTATTGTACGCGGACGTTGAATTGGATGGCTCCTGCCTTTCTTGTTTGCTTCGTTGATCTAAGACAGATCAGTAGGGGAGAGGTTTTGTGGTGCGCTTGTATGAGTTACCAGGGTCACGGGTGTGCCCGGTTCACTGTTTTCGGGAATTTGTTGCAGTGAGGCCTGAGGGGCCGGCGTCCTTGTTGGGTCATGCAGACGGGTTGTCATTGTCAAAATTCCAGTTTTCACATGTGTTCAAAAAGTGTATCCTGTTGTCTGGCAGAGGTGGAGCAGGTTTTAGCTCTCACTCTTTTAGAATTGGGGCAGCTCGGTGGGGTTTATCCCCAGCGATGGTTAAGAAAATCGGTAGGTGGGAGTCAGAGCGATATAGGTTGTATGTGCGGCTTCACTTACTTTGAGGTGGTGGTGATAAGATGTGCTGGAGGTGGATATGGAGTTGTTACATTGCTGTTTTGTTTTGTTTTAGGTGCAGGTCCCTGTTTGATTTGGATCATTGGGCACTCCTACGTGCACTGGGCAGGTGTGCGTGCAGATGTTCGTCCGGCCGGACGGCAGCTGGGCCTGAATCATTCAGAGGTTCAGGTCAGATGGTTGGGTCTGCGGGGCATGCTGTGGTGTAGATTGTTACCGGAGCTACAGTTCTATGCAGGTTTGGACAGGGCGCTGGATATTCTGGTGGTGCACCTTGGTGGCAACGATTTAGGCATACGGTCGTCCAGGGATTTGGTGAGGGATGTTAAGATCGATCTGTTGCGGTTGTGGTGGTCTTTTCCAGGAGTGGTGATCGTCTGGTCTGATATTGTGGCTCGCAAGGTGTGGCGTCAGGCCCGTTCCGTCCATAGTCTGAATAAAGCAAGAGCGAAGGTGAATAAGGTGGTTGGCAGGTTTGTGGCACGCAATGGCGGTGTGGTGGTGCGGCATAAAGAGTTGGAGGGCAGAGAGGTAGGTTTCCTTAGGGCGGATGGCGTTCATTTGAACGAGGTGGGTCTCGATATGTGGACCCTGGACATCAAGGAGGGCATGGAGAAAGCCCTGCAGTTGTGGAGGGACAATCATGTGTAAGGGGTCACACATGATTGTCATGGCGGTAGGAGGAGGGGTCTTTGGAGGCACGTAATGGCAAGACGAGAATCAACAATAGAGATTGTTGAAAGAGAACTCGGGGCGTTTAACCCTGGATAGTATTGGAGGGGCTGGGGAGTGGTTACCCAGCTGATATGGCATATATTCCTGATGGGCAGGGTCCCCAGGAAGGGAGAGAGAGGTCTTGGAGATGGTTGGTGCCCTCGGGTCAGGTGCAGAACGGCTGTAGGGTAAGAAGTCCAGACCTAGCAAGGAAACGATGGAGTTTTTTATTTAATGACTGAAGTGCCTTCAAGGATCCTTTATCTGGAGAATGTTGGAAATAGAGCAGGATGTTTATTATGGAGTGTTTATGATGTTTTTATGGTTATGCTATTTTATCGCATAAAAAGGTGTGTGTTTAATAAATGGCTGCTGTGGCCTTTACACCAAAATTCATGTGTGGTCTCTTATTTGGGTTTGGGGTGTAAGGTCATAGATAGCGAAAGGCATCAAACATACCTTAAGTCATGTGTTCATTGTTTTCATGGAGGCGCGTTCTGTTATTTTTAGTATACAACTCCTTGACATCTTATGCCCACTTTTTATCCTCTATTTTAACTGATCATATTATTGTAATTTATTGTTCACTAAATTATGTGTTAATAAATTGGATACACATTTTCATATAATTTTGGGCATTTGTATTCCTTATGGTATTTTGTAGGTTATGATTTTGAAGTAAGTCTGTCACAAGATTTATGCCTACCAAACTACTCACAGTGCTTGGTAGGGTACTTAGAAATATGTGGACACATATTTTTGTGGTCGTTCATAGCATTTTCATTTCGGAGAAAACAAACTTTAATCCAATATGCAAATTAACTTGCAAGTGCAGCGTAGGTGGTCCCAATCCTGGAAAGTGCTCCGGCTCTCGTCACTAAACCTTCCCAACACAGCATTGTGCTATTTGCTGCACACGATGATGTAGTACAACGCTGGATCCTTCAATCAAGACCAATGTGGAAGGAGTTGGGCAGGGTTGCAAAGTGAGAACCAAGGCACTTGCCGGGATTAGGACCAGACGCCTGGAATTTGCATAATCCAATAAAGTTAATTTTCTTGGCAATAAGGATGCTATGAAGTGATACAAAGTTGTGTCCACATTTTTAAGTGTCCTACCAAACATTGGGTAGGCTTATTTCTGTTGAAAGATTACTTTTAAAGGGGTTGTCTCCTTACACACATTAATAGCATATCACTAGGATATGCCATCAATGTCCGATTGCTGTGCCACTTCATCTTCCTCTCTTTTTACAGAGGCCACAGGGTCAGCCATTTTTCTATAATGGGCCGTAAAAAGCAGAGTAAAGCCAATAGCCAACACCCAGCGATTGCTCGTGGGCGCTACGGTCGTACCTACTAATCAGACTAGTGATATGCCATCAGTGTTTGTTCTGAGAAAACTCCTTAACTATGATTATTTTATAATTAACACTAACGGCGCATTTTGTAATATGGTGTAATATTGGGTGTGCTGTAAACAACTTTTGGAAACTCCAGCAATATAACGTGTAGTGGCTTCATACATCAATATCAGGAGTCACAGGTCCACTGACATAGTACCAGCAAAACACAATTCTGATTCTGAGCACAGGCAGTTCCCTCTGCGTAAATAATACACATTTCGCACATTTATCAATTAGCATTGGAGAGCCCTGGGATCTGCACCTTTGTGTTCTCAGAATTGTAAATTGCTAATCCAGGTACGGCAGTAATTGGAGCCTGGCGTGGTGTGAAACGCTGGTGTCATCACTTCAGTCTCCCTCTACCTGTAAATCTGAGTTGGGATCGCACATCTCCTGACTGAAGTGACAGGCCTGACAAATCAATCCTCACGAGCTCCGTCTTCACACCAAGCGAGTGTTGCAATATACGTCAATTAATATTGCTTCTTTATTTTCAGCATGGCGACAGCCCTGGCACAATAAGAGAATGACTGTCATACTGGAAACCACAGGAAGGGACAAAGAAATGCATTGGTTTTCATTTAAAGTGTCCCAGGAGTATATCCTGAGGTTGTGGGTAGGCAGCACTGAGGGTAAGCAGAGAAGGAGTTAAGCATTCTCAGCGGCTTCTTTTTGAAACAGTTTCTTGTGATTTTTCTTTTGGATCCTTATTCTCAACCTTTACAGGAGACGGAAATTAAATTCCTGATATTACTTAACAAATTTAGAAAAAAAAAATGCATGTTTATTGAGTTCACAGATCTCCAGCATTTGCATCTCAGAAAGAATAGGAAAATCGTTATTGAATTAAAGCCACAGTCAATTGAAAAATAAGGAATCTGATTTTACGATCAACGGTAATCTCAAATTTCAGACTTTCATTTTATTGTGGAATTTTATTAATAAATAGAGATGGGCGAATTTTCCAAAATTATTTTCGGGTCCAATCTGGTGAAATTGACAGTTAGTTTTAATTCGGTCCAAGTAAATTTTGCCGCAAACTAAAAGTGTCCTAACTGACCTGAAATCTTGTGTCTGACTTTCTATTGTCTTGTAGGACTGTATCCAATCCCTTTGAAGCTCTTTAACGCCAAGCCAGTAAGCAATGTCACAGTGACAGCATCATATATGGGTGGAGTAAGGGATAACCACCGTGCATTTTGAAAAGGCTGCCTGCAAAGCATCATGGGGAAGCCCGCCCAAGGTCATGTAATTCTTTTTTAATCTGTAATATGTCAGTCGGCACATGCCGGTAGCCACGATTTTCCCACGTTTTGTCCGCCACAAACCCCAAAAGTCTCGGATTATAAATGACACATGGTAGATGAGGTTATTAGAGATTTTGCATTGGGGCCCAGGAGTTTCATGTTAAGGCTCTGGTGGAGTCATTGAAACACAGGCCTTACATATATCTATATGTGTAAACCTATCTTGACAGATGTCCCTTTTCCATTGACATGTATGTAAATAATATATAGTATAGTATAGTCCAGGAGCGTAACTAGGAAAGACTGAGCCCCATAGCAAACTTTTGACTGGGGCCCCCCCTCCCCTGGGTGTCACACAACCCCCCCCCCCTTGTAGATAGTGCCTTTTTTACAGCCCCCCCCTGTAGAGAACGCCATACATCCCCCTCTGTAGATAGCGCCGTACATCCCCCTTTAGATATCGCCATACAGCTCCCTCTGTAGATAGCGCCATACAGTCCCCCTGTAGAGAACGCCATACATCCCCCTCTGTATATAGCACCATACAGCCCCCCTGTATATAGCACCATACAGCCCCCCTGTATATAACACCATACAGCCCCCCCTGTAGATAACACCATACAGCCCCCTCTGTAGATAGCGCCATACAGTCCCCCCTGTAGATAACGCCATACAGCCCCCTCTGTAGATATCTACAAAGGGGGCTGTATGGCGTTACCTACAGAGGGGGCTGTATGGCGCCATCTACAGAGGGGGCTGTATGGCGCTATCTACAAGGGGGCTGTATGGCGCTATCCACAGAGGGGGTTGTATGGCGTTCTCTACAGAGGGGGCTGTATGGCGTTATCTACAGGGGGGCTGTACGGCGCTATCCACAGAGGGGGCTGTATGGCGTTCTCTACAGAGGGGGCTGTATGGCGTTATCTACAGGGGGCTGTATGGCTCTATCCACAGGGGAGCTGTATGGCGTTATCTACAGAGGGGGCTGTATGGCGTTATCTACAGGGGGGACTGTATGGCGTTATCTACAGGGGGGACTGTATGGCGTTATCTACAGGGGGTCTGTATGGCGTTCCCTACAGGGGGGTCTGTAGGGAACGCCATACAGCCCCCCCTGTAGGGAACGCCATACAGCCCCCCCTGTAGGGAACGCCATACAGCCACCCCTGTAGGGAACGCCATACAGCCCCCCCTGTAGGGAACGCCATACAGGCCCCCCCTGTAGGGAACGCTATACAGCCCCCCTGTAGGGAACGCCTTTTAGCCCCCCCTGTAGGGAACGCCTTTCAGCCCCCCCTTGTAGGGAACGCCATACAGCCACCCTGTAGGTAACGCCATACAGCCCCCCCAAAAAAATGCGACCTACAGTGTGAAAAGACAAAAGACATGTATCCCCTCTCCACAGGAGAGGGGATACATGTGTGATCGCTGGCAGCGATAGGGAGAACGGGGGACTGAAAATCCCCTGAAGTTCTCCATGACTAACCTCTGACTTCCGGCGTCTGCGCAGCTCAATAAAAATGAAAGGAGCGCTGGTCACGCATGCGCACAAGCGCGACCGGTGCTCCATTAATTTCTATGGAGCTGCTGACACAGACCCCGGAAGTCCGAGGTTTGTGATGGAGAACTTCAGGGGACTTTCAGTCCCCCGTTCTCCCTATCAATGCCAGCGATCACACATGTATCCCCTTTTGCTTAATGGCAGGGCGAGGAGATACCTCCCTGCTCTGCCGTAGTGTTCAGTGGCGTCGCGCTGTAGCAGCCATAGCGGCAGCTAGCGGAGCCTCCGGCCATGGTGGGGGCCCCTGCCGGCGGGCGACACGGGCCCCCTCATACCGCGGGCCCCGTAGTAGCCGCTACGGCTGCTATAGCGGTAGTTACGCCACTAGTATAGTCTATATATTTTAATGGTGCAGATTTATTAATTCTGTTCTAAAATTGGACAGGATTAAATTAGTCCAGACAGGCAGAAACAGCAACCAAATATATCACAATTTGGCACACTGCATGATACATTTGGCGCATCTAGCTGGACATGTAAGGCACTTTTCTCTTACACTGGTTTACATTGTATGAGGGTACTTTTTGTAGGTGGTAGCACTGGGGATACTGTGGTTGGCACTGGCTGTCACTGAGAAGTATTGTGGCTGGCACTTTCTAGGTGCAATTGCGGATGGCACAAGATAAGGGAGCACTGGGAGATTATTTTCAGGGGCACTGACTTGCATGTTCTGAGGGGCAATATGGCTGGCACTGTTGGGTTCTAAGTACTTTAATACACACCTCACTTGCAAATAGATGGAAGATATATAGATATGAGGATAGATAGCTAGATAGACAGACAGACAGACAGACAGACAGACAGATAGATAGATAGATAGATAGATAGATAGATAGATAGATAGATAGATAGATAGATAGATAGATAGATAGATAGATAGATAGATACTTTATACTGGCACACATGCTGCTAACAAACTATGCACAGCTGAGTCGCCGGGGCCCGGCGCTTCTCAAACAAGCAGGGGAAGGGAGCCAGCGCAGCGCCCCCTTCCACCTGCTGGAGTGATGTGCCCTGTGCAATGGCACAGGTCGCACACCCCTAAGGCCGGCCCTGGATAGATAGATAGACAGATAGATAGATAGATAGATAGATAGATAGATAGATAGATAGATAGATAGATAGATAGATAGATAGATAGATAGATAGATACTTTATACTGGCACACATGCTGCTAACAAACTATGCACAGTAGCAAGAATCTAACTTCAGGCTATTTTTTTGGCCGTTTTTCGGGCCGTAAACGGTGAAAAATCGGAAGCAGAACGCCTTCAAACATCTGCCCATTGATTTCAATGTGAAAAATGGTGCTCTGTTCTGAGGGGCCGTTTCTTTACGCGAGCCATTTTGAAAAACGGCTGCGTAAAAAACACAGCGAAAAACGCGAGTGTCTTAGGCTATGTTCACACGGGGTATTTTGCCGAGTTTTTTGACGCGGAAACCGCGTCGCAAAACTCAGCAGAAACGGCCCGAGAACGCCTCCCATTGATTTCAATGGGAGGCGTCGGCGTCTTTTTCCCGCGAGCAGTAAAGCTGCCTCGCGGGAAAAAGAAGCGACATGCCCTATCTTCGGGCGCTTCCGCCTCCGACCTCCCATTGACTTCAATGGGAGGCAGGAGAAAGCGTATATCTCGCTATTTTATGCCCGCGGCGCTCAATGGCCGCGGGCGAAAAACGGCGCGATAATTGCCGCGAAAATCGGCGTGCAGGGAGAGGAATATCTGCCTCAAAGTTCCAAACGGAATTTTGAGGCAGATATTCCTCCCCCAAAATACTCCGTGTGAACATAGCCTTAAAAACCGTCTGAAAATCAGGAGCTTGAAAACAGCTCCGTATTTTCAGACGTTTTTAATTTTGTGTGTGCACATACCCAAAACGCTAACATTTGTACATGTCCATCAAAAGTGTAAATGAAACGTGCGCCATTTTGTTATTTCCAAATGAAGCCTTTACAACATCACTGCTGTTAAATAATGGCAAATTTACATTGAGTGGTACCTAAAAAGACTGTGACAGAAACAGGTGTGAAATACTTTACATTGCACATTATCTAAACATTTTCTGTTTCTTCAGTCTTAATTATATGATGTGGACTTAACTTGTTCTTTCAAGAATAAAATCCGTGTTTTAAAAAAGCATTGGGTTCTGTTTGTCACAAATAGGGTATGTTCACACGTCACGGATTTGCCATAGGGAAAACTGTTGTTTATCTACAAGACTATCCTTAGCAGAAATCCAAGGCTGACATTTGTATTTCTGACGCGTATGTGCAGTTGATGTGCGACGGATCTGCACGAAGATTTACCCCATTAAATGTCGCTGATACATGTAGTACAAAAGGGTAATTTTCCATGTGGAATCCGCAAAAAAATTAGCTTGTTTATTCTTTTACAAAAACCCCATTCAAACGTGCCACTGCAGCCACTGAGGCATCGCCGCTGAAGCCAGCGAGCGGCTGCAGCGGTATGTGACCGATGAACGGGACCTCAACGATGAAGCGTTGGGCACTTCATGGAGGTGAGTATCTGTTAGATTACTATGTAAGCCCATCCCCTGCCCTGCTGCCAGTTTGGAAAAACCCTGCATAACCTTTTTAATGTTCTTATAGACATCACGTTTAGGTTGAAGCTGTGTCTGACTCTTCTCAACTGAAGGCAGCAGCCATTTTGTTTAAACCCTGCACATGCTCAGTTGTAATGTTGACACTGGAGTGTACTAGCTGCCAGTAGTGTTCTGTCTACATGTGTGTATTTTAGCAGGCACCATATTGTATAAGGCAGGTGCCTTTCACTACAGGGTAATGGAAGGGTTAAGAGGGCAAATGCAGGTCAGGGCGGGAATAAAGTGTTTTTCTGCTCCCTCTTCTCCCACACCTTTTTCTTGTTGATAACATATATCTTAGGGTGGGGTTTGCAGACTTTATATAAACTGTGCATTGTTGTAAACTTACCTCTCTTCAAGCTGATCCTGCACATGTGGAGGATGTCTTCCATCTCTTCTGAAGAGCTGACCACTTTGATTTTGGAAAAGGTGAGGACTGAGGGCACCATCTGGCTAGAGAGGGCTTTGCAGCTGCCTCCTATCACTCCTTCCCCTGCCGCTCCTTCCCCTATCGGTCCTACCCCTGTCGTTGCCTCCACCGGTGGCCAGTCTGGGGCCACCTGCAGTGGGTAGGCCCCAATGGCAGTCTCGCCCCCCAGCCTGCCTCAGCCCCAACCCCCCTGCCCGCTGTTAAGCGTGGCGTCTGGTGCTATCGCTATGGCCGCTAGGTCTGGATTACACCTCCGCTCATAGATGAGAACAGCAGCGGGTGATCCGATGTTATTCTCGGCGGGCACAAAAAAGGCATAGTTACCTCTCTAGGCAGTCCTCTTCATCCTCCTCTGACACACCTGGTGGTGATGGGAGGACTTGTTTCCACAGACGTGGTTCGCGCACGTACAGTAGGTGCCGGCATGGGCAGCGTTCGCATGGTAACCGTGGTGACCATAGGCAGCACTCGAGTTCCGCTGGCAGGTGTTCTTCTTCCTGGAATGTTTCGCCATCTGCTCAACCAACAGCTGTTCTTCTTGGACTGGCAGTTGTGCGTGACCATCCCATAGTTTACAGAAAATGTCAAACTCATCGGGAGAAGCAAAACTTGTTCCGAGCCTCCAGTCTCCCCAGCTGACTGCACCTTCTGCTATTGGGATCCCTGCTGCGATCTTCTCTCCTCCGGAGCTACTCCTGGGACCTTCCGGGACTACGGCACAGGGTGAGCCAACCATGGCGAGCCCATGGCCCATTCATGTTGGTTTGAATGCTAACAATGATTTGGTTTCTGTATTGAAGTCGTGTTTAGCTTCTCTTGAAAATCCCTCCAAGGTGGATGGGTTAGCATCTGCGCCAGGGGATCCTCCAGCCCGTGCCTAAGTGGTCAGCCAAGTTTACCGGATTGACTTTTCGGGACTCTGTTTTTTGTGGTGTCGCTCCTCCAGGTTCTCATTTGTCTGCCGAAAGCAGAGAAAAAATCCAAAAAGTGGGGTACGTTGATATCTGGTCTTTGGTCTCGGTGGAGCAGGTGACCATTGATAAGGAGCATATTTTTGAAAGGGCTTCTGAGAAAAAAGTTAAAGTTGCTAAGACATTTGGTAATTGCTTACAATGTTTTTCGGTTTAAGTGCATGTGTGGTTTTCGGAACTTTTTGTTTACCTGGATACAGTGCATGGCGCCTTCCAGCTGTACGGTGGTGCGGCTTGTTGGTGCTAAGATGAAGAGTTTAGGCCTTGAGCCCGTCTGTGGGATGGGCAACAAAGGCCACCGACGTCTGGATCCAACTCATGATTTCTCAGCCTCCCACGCCTCCGTTTCACGCTGGGGTTGGCTGCTCCTGAGGTTCACCGGGACCTGTGGCCGATAAAGCCACAGGGGCCTGCTGGCAATAAAATGAGGGACACTGCAGATACCATGCCACTTGCAAATTTTCGGCATGAGTGTTCTGTCTGCGGAGGAGCGCATTCGGCAATCCGCTGCTTCCTAAAACAGAGGCAACCTGACCTAGTGGGCACTTCCAGTGAGGTAGTGAACACCAGTGTGCACCTCTGCAATGCAGTGGTGGCTCGATCTGTACCCCAAGTGACAGGTAGCCATGTTGCTCAGTAACTATTTTATTTTTGGTTTCTTGTAATTGTTTGCTGTTATCTGGTAATTTGGGTTCGATTGATAAAACTTGGATGTTTAAAAAAAAAAAGAAGAATTGCTGCCCCTCCTTTTGGTAATTTGTGTGTTTCTCCCTTCGGTCTGGTGCCTAAGAGGGAACAAGGGAGTATCGCCTAATTCATTCGTTGTGAATGACTGAATTTCTAAGTTTAAGTCGGCAGTGTCTTACGTTTATTTTTATAGAGCTGTTTCTCTAGTGAGGCCCGCAGGATGAGGTGCATTGCTGGCAAAATCCGACGTAGAGTCTGCGCTCCATTTGCTGCCGGTTCCCCCGCAGTGTTTTCACTTGCACTTGTTAGGATGCATGCTGGATGGTTCATTTACACCCTATGGGGTGTTCTATATTGTGTTCGTATTTTGAGTCTTTCAACACGTTCTTGGAGTGGATGGTCCGTTTCGAGTAAGGTTTTGCTTCTGTATTGCACTATCTTGATGATTTTCTTTTTGAAGGTCCTGCGTGTTCCCTGGTATGTAGGGTTCTTTTATATTCCTTTAATAATTTGATGTTGACCATTGGTGTACCGTTATCCCTTGATATAAACTGAAGGTCCCACTATGTGTCCGTCTTTTCTTGGCGTAGAATTTGACACAGTTGCCATGGTTTTCCGCTTGCCCGGGGATAAGATCGGTAGGATGTCCTCTTTGCTTAGTTAGTTTGTAGTGGCGAAGTAGTGCCTGCTATGTCAAGGATGTAATGGTAGGACCATGTGTCAGGACGCAGAGCGGCTTAGCGCAGAATTAGAGTTGTTCCCGGACGCGGCCGGTGCCTTCGGCTTTGGTGCATTGGAATGTTTTCGATATCGTTAAGAACTTAACCTGTTGAAATTGTTCCTAATTATGGTGGCTGTTGAGTTGTAGGCTGCAATATGGTCGATTTTCGCATTGTGTTTTGGACTGATTTATCTGTAGTGCATGTTTTGAATAGTTTGTCCTCTGGTTCTTTGCCAGTGTTGGCACTGGTTATATGCTTGGTGTTACGTTGCCTGCATTTAAATATTTGGTACAGGGCCTAGGCATGCCCCAGGAGTTCATAACGATGTTGCTGACGCTTTGTCTCGCTTACAGGTTCGTCCTTTTTGGAAGCTTCGGCACAGGAAATGGGGGATTCATACCCCGTCAGCTTGAGCGAGGCCAACTTATAAACATTGTAAGATCTGTTGCTCTGTCCATGTGGAATGGTCATGGTAAGGCCTGGGCTGAGTGGTTGTTGGTGGTAGGCGGTCGTTACCCATCTTCCGACGTGGTTCATGCAACCGTGGTCTTTAATTATTTATTTTTTCTTAGGATTAGATGTGTTGGCTACGTTGGTTGCCAGACGGCTGTCTGTGGTGGCTTTTATGCTAAAGTTAAAAAGTTTACAGGACGTCACAAAACAGTTTCTTGTTGGTCAGGTGATTAAAGGTTGGAAGAAGGTAATATCGTGGGTTGATCGGAGACGTCCAGTGTCTTTTATATTTCTTGTTCGATCTTCAATGCCTGTTTGTACTTCACTGTTTAAGCTTTGTTGCTGCGTACGTACCTCTCTTCAAGCTGATCCAGCACAAGTCGCCCACCCTCCCTCCCTGATTGTTTTATTTTTGTATTGTATTGCATATTATGTTGTATTTTTTTTTTTATGCCACATTTTGCCATGCGGTAAATCATACATGTCCATTGCTATTCAGTGTCTGGACATTCCGAGTGGATACTGCCCAGGTTAGCTGGGCATGATGTTAATGTTGTTAATAAAAGCTGTGGCCTTCCACTTAAAAGCCCCAAAAAATCCTTTATTTGCTGTTTTACTATTGTGTTTGTTAAATTATACGAATGAGGTGCCCAAAATTTAGGCAAAGGGGCATGTACCTGTAGTCTATGTACAGAATATGCAGACACAAATATACAGCTTTCCTACAGAAAACACAAAGCTGTGGATCATTACACCTCTAGAGAGTGTGTGTCTGTGTCTGTGTGTCTGTGTGTGTGTGTGTGTATATATATATATATATGTGTGTGTATGGTGTCATGTATATAACATGTGAAACTTTCTCTTCCCTCTCTTTCTCGTTCTCATTACAGCCTCACCGCCATTGGCTGAAGCCAGTCACATGACACATATAACTGGGCACGACTTATCTTAGAACCCAGGTGTTTATAGATATTCAATATAAATGGATAAAACATATTTTTTCACACAGAATACCTGTCAGTATAACACCGCTATCTAATGACCTGTGAATAGAAAGAATCAAAACCAAAAAATAGGTGACAGGTTCACTTTAAAGGGAATGTATCATCAGAAAATTTCATATGGATAAAACGAAGTTTTTGTTATTTTTTTATTTTTTTCTCTAACTATTTAAAAAAAAAAATGTTAACCCTAAAATCTTGCAGTTTTTACTCTGGCCACTGAGCCTCACAAGAGACTGACACTTCCTGTTCTGTAGAGATTAATTCTCAGCAGTCATCTCATTATCATCACAGGCGGAATGAAAGGTAACTTAATAACTCAATAACTTTAAGGAAGCGGTTGGTGGACTGCTTTTACAATTGACACCATCCTCACTACGGCCCAGCCAGAATAGTAAGTGAGAGGGGAGGCTGAAACTGCAAGTCTGCCAGAGTATTTTAGGAGCTGTAGTAATAAATACCTCACTGCATGTACCATTTAGGTATGCCATATAGTGTGTATATGTGTTTGTATCCTGCATAGCATAAATATGTAAGCATCGTATGGCGGTGTAAACGGCCCATAGGAGGCCTGAGGTAAACAATGTAGGCATCTGCAAGTGGACTACAAAGATAATTATATTTATTTTAGAGAAAAAATAGAAGGGCGGAATCCAGCGCAAGAACAATTCCTGAGAAGTTGTTAGTTTAAAATGGAAACAAGTTCCAATTTTATTTGTAGTAACAATAAAAACGGGAGTCAATATCCCACGGAGAAAGGTGGATGTAAGAATGTATATGCTGCCAACGCATTTCAGACGACTTCTTCGTCCTTAGTCATGACAGAAGGACGAGGAAGTGGTCTGAAACGCGTTGGCAGCGTATACATTCTTACATCCACGTTTCTCCGTGGGATATTGACTCCCGTTTTTATTGTTACTACAAATAAAATTGGAACTTGTTTCCATTTTAAACTAACAACTTCTCAGGAATTGTTCTTGCGCTGGATTCCGCCCTTCTATTTTTTCTCTTCAATATACACGTGTGCCGACACGGGGATCCAGGCGCAGCTGGTAGCTGAAATCCTGCTAAAGGTTAGCTGGAGGTTTTTCCTCTATATACTATATTTATTTTAGCCTAATCTGCTATTCTGTAATGTAATTATCTACGTAATGCATGTTCCATGTTGGTATCTACAATAAGTACTACATGCATTTTATGTGGCACAGGGATATCTGCATCATGACGTCTTTTGATCTTTACCAATGTCCTGATAGGAATGTTTCTGTACGACTATAGGTCTGTAGGTTCCAGTATGGTGACTGAATATTTACAGTAGTTAAAGCCGCTTTACTCGGATCTCCTATTTATTTATTAGGATATTTATTTATTAGGACCCGGCAGGACCACCTGGCTCCTCAAATTAAAACAACCCATTTTATTCTATAATCCAGCACCTTGATGGTCCAGAGGATGCCAGATAGTTGGAATTTTATTGTAAGTGTATTTATATTGAAAAATAAAAATCTAAATTTAAAGCAAGAATGTATAGATCTAAATGTAACTGATTTGTAATGTTCAAGAGGTAAAATTGCCACCTGATTAATGCACCAATTCTTCAAGGAAGTTCTCTAAAACTAGTACATTGTGGAAGGTACTTTGACTATTTACAACCATTAAAAAACAAGACTATAAAATAAATAAACCAAGTAAACAGTATCCTCATCTATGACAATGCCGCTAAATCCCCCCAGTTTCATGTACACATCTACTTGAAGGTACAATTCTAATTTTATTGTTTGTTTGTTTGTTTGTTTGTTGTAATTAAAAAGGTGCCATTAACAGAAACTAAAGCAAACTAACAGCCGATATAGACGCTTGTCTCCCAATGCTGCGATTTAACTCTCACTCCACTATCTCCTTTTTTCACACTTTCCTAATGCAGGTTTACACCACTGTCCTACATGTGTTCTGTCAGGTTTTATAAAAAATTGACAAAGACTTTGACAGAAATCCTATGTGTCCTCCATTCTAACAGGGCATTCAGTTGTCATACGACAGGGTATGCTGCAACCATCATCAGACATGAGGGAAATATTAATATGACCCTGATGTCCTACTGTGGTTTACCAGGCATCAGTGCAAGTGAAAAAGCATCCAGTGATTATTTACAATGTAGTGCCATTCTGAAATTATGTAAATCTGCAAATTGGAGCTACGGCCTAGGATTTATTTGCGCAGGGCATACCTAAGGGCTCCAACTCCTACAAGATCACCTATCAAAGCCTAATACATGCATTTCTGGATTAGCCTAGTGTGCATGATTATTTCAACATGCAGAGGGAGGATAAGCGTATTTACTAGGGGAACAAAGGCTCATTTATGTTGAAATCTATCATGCCTGATTCTTCTTTAGCTGTCATTATGTAAGTTCCACTCAGATGGTGTAGGGCCTATTGCAGGATGTGTCGCGGAATTGATGGCACTAAGACAGGAGTGATGGCAAAACACGTCACTACTTTCAGACCAGTGGTAAATGTCACACACAGGACCACAGCGAGCAATTACAACAATTCTTCTCAGGTGCCACTAAGAAGCACAGTCTCAAAGGTAGCTAGCGGCACCCATGGCCGGCCTTAGCTATGTTCGACCAGTGCGGTCGCACAGGGCGCCAGCCGCCACACGGCAAGAGGGGCGCCAGCAGGTGTGTGTATCCCCGCGCCGTTGCAACTAGCAGCGGGCATACACACACTAACTGCAGGTGCCTTTCCACTCGGGCGCTTCTTCACTTAGTGGCCGTCGCTACCAATGTAGCAGCCATAGCGGCTGCTAGCAGGGACACCGAGCATGAGGGCTGCGGCTGCTATAGCGACGGCATTATAGCAGAGCAGGGAGATATCTCCCTTCTCTGCTGTCTACTAGCGCCACTGTAGCTCCCTTAAGGAGCGGAATCCCCGTGTGGCCGGGGATTCCGCTCATGGAGCGCTGCTTGATGTTTCTGTCCATATATGGACAGTGACATCAAGCAGCGCTCCAGGAGCGGAATCCCCGGCCACACGGGGATTCCGCTCCTTCAGGGAGCTACAGTGGCGCTATCTACAGGGGGGCACTATAGCAGAGCAGGTAGGTATCTCCCTGCTCTGCTGTCTACTAGCGCCACTGTAGCTCCCTGAAGGAGCGGAATCCCCGTGTGACCGGGGATTCCACTTCAGGAGTTTTCCATGATGTCACTGTCCAGAGGCATCAAGCAGCGCTCCAGAAGAGGAATCCCCGGCCACACGGGGATTCCGCTCCTTCAGGGAGCTACAGTGGCGCTATCTATACTGGAAGGGGGGGTGGGGTTGCTATCTACAGGGGGGCACTGTAGCAGAGCAGGGAGGTATCTCCCTGCTCTGCTGTCTACTAGCGCCACTGTAGCTCCTTGAAGGAGCGGAATCCCCGTGTGGCCGGGGATTCCCCTCCTGGAGCGCTGCTTGATGCTTCTGTCCATATATGGAGAGTGACATCAGGGGAAACTCCTGAAGCGGAATCCCCGGTCACAGCATTGCAGACTCTATGACCGGGGATTCCACTCCAGGAGAAGCCAATGACGTCATGGACACAGACGACAGGAGCTTCTCCTGGAGTGGAATCGACGGTCATAGCGTCTGCAACGCTGTGACCGGGGATTCCAATTCAGGAGTTTTCCCTGATGTCACTGTCCATATATGGACAGAGGCATCAAGCAGCGCTCCAGGAGCGGAATCCCCCGGCCACACGGGGATTCCACTCCTTCAGGGAGCTACAGTGGCATTATGGGGCAGTGGACTGTTGGCACTACCAACCAGGGGGCCGTGGGCTGTGTGGCAGTACCAACCAGGGGGCTTTGGGGCACTAAGAAATAAGGGGCTGTGGGGCACTACCAACCAGTGGACTGTGTGGCACTACCACCAGGGGGCTGTGGGTACTACCAACCAGGGGGCTGTGGGGCACTACCAACCAGGGGCTGTGGGCTGTGTGGCACTCCCTACCAGGGGCATTTGCAGCGCTCCCTACAGGGGGCTGTGTGGCACACCCTACAGGGGGCTGTGCGGCACTCCCTACTGGGGGCTGTGTGGCACACCCTACAGGGGGCTGTGTGGCACTCCCTACAGGGGGCTGTGCGGCACTCCCTACAGGGGTCTGTGCGGCCCTCCCTACAGGGGGCTGTGCGGCCCACTCTACAGGGGGCTGTGTGGCGCTATCTACAAGGGGGCTGTGTGGCGCTACCTTCAAGGGGGCTGTGTGGCGCTACCTACAAGGGGGCTGTCTGGCGGAACCTACAAGGGGGCTGTGTGGCGCTACCTACAAGGGGGCTGCCTGGCGCTACCTACAAGGGGGCTGTCTGGTGCTACCCACAAGGGGGCTGTGTGGCGCTACCCACAAGGGGCTGTGTGGCGTTACCTACAAGGGGCTGTGTGGCCCTACCTACAGGGGGAATCTGTGAGTGGGGGGCTGATGGTCATTTTACTGTGAGTGGTGGGCTGATGGTCATTTTACTGTAAGTGGGGGGTTGATGGTCATTTTACTGTGAGTGGGGGGCTGATGGTCTTCAAGTGGTTTCCACCTCTGACCTCCAATTGAAATTAATAGGAGGCAGAAAATACCTGCGGCGCCCGTTTGGAGCTTTTTTTTCCAGCGTCTTTTGCATTCACTTCAACAGCTTAAAAAAAAAAAAAAAAAAAAGGTCACCCAACGCTGTCAGTTGCTGAAGGAATTTTGAGGCAGATTTTTTTTGCCTTACAAAAAACGTGTGTGAACATACCCTACGAGTGTAGTGCTTGTTCTTAGCTGTTTTCTGTCTTTCTCGAAACAAGTTTTGGTAGGGGGGCCCTGAGGAAATTTTGTTTTTCCAGTGCTGCCTCGAGTCCGAAAAGGTTGGGATATTCTGTACTAGGCTACAGGGTCCCGTCATGGAGCAGCTCAGTTCGTCATGGGAACGGGGCCTAGGTGAGTATAATTTTTGTTTTTGTTTGGGGGCACTGTCTACAAGGGGGAGGTGCGGGGACTGTATGGCACTGTCTACAAGGGGAAGGTGAGGGACTGTATGGCACTGTCTACAAGGGGGAGGTGGGGGGCTGAATGGCACTGTCTACAAGGCGGAGATGGGGGGCTGTATGGCACGATCTACAAAAAGGAGGTGGGGAATTATGACACTGTCTACAGGGAGGCTGTATGGCAAAATCTACAGGGGGGCACTATACTGTGTGGGGGCAACTAAGCGGACATTATACTGTGTAGGGGTACTACAGATGGCATAATACTGTATAATAGTAGACTAAAGGGGCATTATAATTTTTTTTATGGGGCATTTTTTTTTAATGATGGGGTGGGGCACCGAAAGATAATTTCGCACAGGGCGCCATCTATCCTAGGGCCGGCGCTGGCGACATCTCTCTCCTCAGGCCCACTGCAACAATGACAGCCTCTCAGTACTGCCGCTATCTCCACCACCAGCAGCATGTAACCGCTCTTATCTACACCATCACTGCAGCAATGACAGCCTCTCAGTACTGCCGCTATCTCCACCACAAACAGCATGTCACCTCTCTTATCTACATCATCACTGCAGCAATGACAGCCTCTCAGTACTGCCGCTATCTCCACCACCAGTAGCATGTCACCGCTCTTATCTACATCATCACTGCAGCAATGACAGCCTCTCAGTACTGCCTCTATCTCCACCACCAGCAGCATGTCACCGCTCTTATCCACAGCATCACTACAGCAATGACAGCCTCTCAGTACTGCCGCTATCTCCACCACCAGCAGCATGTCAACTCTCTTATCTACAGCATCACTACAGCAATGACAGCCTCTCAGCACTGCCGCTATCTCCAGCACCAGCAGCATGTCAACTCTCTTATCTACAGCATCACTACAGCAATGACAGCCTCTCAGTACTGCCGCTATCTCCACCACCAGCAGCATGTCACCGCTCTTATCTACAGCATCACTGCAGCAATGACAGCCTCTCAGTACTGCCGCTATATCCACCACCAGCAGCATGTCACCGCTCTTATCTACATCATCACTGCAGCAATGACAGCCTCTCAGTACTGCCTCTATCTCCACCACCAGCAGCATGTCACCGCTCTTATCCACAGCATCACTACAGCAATGACAGCCTCTCAGTACTGCCGCTATCTCCACCACCAGCAGCATGTCAACTCTCTTATCTACAGCATCACTACAGCAATGACAGCCTCTCAGCACTGCCGCTATCTCCAGCACCAGCAGCATGTCACCTCTCTTATCTACAGCATCACTACAGCAATGACAGCCTCTCAGTACTGCCGCTATCTCCACCACCAGCAGCATGTCACCGCTCTTATCTACAGCATCACTGCAGCAATGACAGCCTCTCAGTACTGCCGCTATCTCCACCACCAGCAGCATGTCACCGCTCTTATCTACAGCATCACTGCAGCAATGACAGCCTCTCAGTGCTGCCACTATCTCCACCACCAGCAGCATGTCACCGCTCTTATCTACAGCATCACTGCAGCAATGACAGCCTCTCAGTACTGCCGCTATCTCTAGCACCAGCAGCATGTCACCGCTCTTATCTACAGCATCACTGCAGCAATGACAGTCTCTTAGTACTGCCGCTATCTCCACCACCAGCAGCATGTCACCTCTCTTATCTACAGCATCATTGCAGCAATGACATTCTCTCAGCACTGCCGCTATCTCCAGCACCAGCAGCATGTCACCGCTCTTATCTACAGCATCACTGCAGCAATTACATCCTCTCAGCACTGCCGCTATCTCCACCACTAGCAGCATGTCACCGCTCTTATCTACAGCATCACTGCAGCAATGACAGCCACTAAGCACTGCCGCTATCTCCACCACAAGCAGCATGTCACCGCTCTTATCTACAGCATCACTGCAGCAATGACAGACACTCAGTACTGCCGCTACTTCAAGCACCAGCAGCATGTCACCGCTCATATCTACAGCATCACTGCAGCAATGACAGCCTCTCAGTACTGCCGCTATCTCCAGCACCAGCAGCATGTCACCGCTCTTATCTACACCATCACTGCAGCAATGACAGCCTCTCAGTACTGCCGCTATCTCCACCACCAGCAGCATGTCACCGCTCTTATCTACATCATCACTGCAGAAATGACAGCCTCTCAGTACTGCCGCTATCTCCACCACCAGCAGCATGTCACCGCTCTTATCTACAGCATCACTGCAGCAATGACAGCATCTCAGTACTGCCGCTATCTCCACCACCAGCAGCATGTCACCGCTCTTATCTACAGCATCACTGCAGCAATGACAGCCTCTCAGTACTGCCGCTATATCCACCACCAGCAGCATGTCACCGCTCTTATCTACAGCATCACTGCAGCAATGACAGCCTCTCAGTACTGCCGCTATCTCCACCACCAGCAGCATGTCACCGCTCTTATCTACAGCATCATTGCAGCAATGACAGCCTCTCAGTACTGCCGCTATCTCCACCACCAGCAGCATGTCACCTCTCTTATCTACAGCATCACTACAGTATTGACAGCCTCTCAGCACTGCCGCTATCTCCAGCACCAGCAGCATGTCACCTCTCTTATCTACAGCATCACTACAGCAATGACAGCCTCTCAGTACTGCTGCTATCTCCAGGACCAGCAGCATATCACCGCTCTTATCTACATCATCACTGCAGCAATGACAGCCTCTCAGCAATGCCGCTATCTCCAGCACCAGCAGCATGTCACCGCTCTTATCTACATCATTACTGCAGCAATGACAGCCTCTCAGTACTGCCTCTATCTCCACCACCAGCAGCATGTCACCGCTCTTATCTACATCATCACTGCAGCAATGACAGCCTCTCAGTACTGCCGCTATCTCCACCACCAGCAGCATGTCACCGCTCTTATCTACAGCATCACTGCAGCAATGACAGCCTCTCAGTACTGCCGCTATCTCCACCACCAGCAGCATGTCCCCGCTCTTATCTACAGCATCACTGCAGCAATGACAGCCTCTCAGTACTGCCGCTATCTCCACCACCAGCAGCATGTCACCGCTCTTATCTATAGCATCACTACAGCAATGACAGCCTCTCAGTACTGCCGCTATCTCCACCACCAGCATCATGTCACCTCTCTTATCTACAGCATCACTACAGCATTGACAGCCTCTCAGCACTGCCGCTATCTCCAGCACCAGCAGCATGTCACCTCTCTTATCTACAGCATCACTACAGCAATGACAGCCTCTCAGTACTGCCGCTATCTCCAGGACCAGCAGCATATCACCGCTCTTATCTACATCATCACTGCAGCAATGACAGCCTCTCAGCAATGCCGCTATCTCCAGCACCAGCAGCATGTCACCGCTCTTATCTACAGCATCACTGTAGCAATGACAGCCTCTCAGTACTGCCGCTATCTCCACCACCAGCAGCATGTCGCCGCTCTTATCAACAGCATCACTGCAGCAATGACAGTCTCTCAGTACTGCCGCTATCTCCAGCACCAGCAGCATGTCACCGCTCTTATCTACAGCATCACTGCAGCAATGACAGCCTCTCAGTACTGCCGCTATCTCCACCACCAGTAGCATGTCACCGCTCTTATCTACAGCATCACTGCAGCAATGACAGCATCTCAGTACTGCCGCTATCTCCACCACCAGCAGCATGTCACCGCTCTTATCTACAGCATCACTGCAGCAATGACAGCCTCTCAGTACTGCCGCTATCTCCACCACCAGCAGCATGTTACCGCTCTTATCTACAGCATCACTGCAGCAATGACAGCCTCTCAGTACTGCCGCTATCTCCAGCACCAGCAGCATGTCACCGCTCTTATCTATAGCATCACTACAGCAATGACAGCCTCTCAGTACTGCCGCTATCTCCACCACCAGCAGCATGTCACCTCTCTTATCTACAGCATCACTGCAGCAATGACAGCCTCTCAGTACTGCCGCTATCTCCACCACCAGCAGCATGTCACCGCTCTTATCTACAGCATCACAGCAGCAATGACATCCTCTCAGTACTGCCGCTATCTCCACCACCAGCAGCATGTCACCGCTCTTATCTACAGCATCACTGCAGCAATGACAGCCTCTCAGTACTGCCGCTATCTCCACCACCAGCAGCATGTGACCGCTCTTATCTACATCATCACTGCAGCAATGACATCCTCTCAGTACTGCCGCTATCTCCAGCACCAGCAGCATGTCACCGCTCTTATCTACAGCATCACTGCAGCAATGACAGCCTCTCAGTACTGCCGCTATCTCCACCACCAGCAGCATGTCACCGCTCTTATCTACAGCATCACTGCAGCAATGACAGCCTCTCAGTACTGCCGCTATCTCCACCACCAGCAGCATGTCACCGCTCTTATCTACAGCATCACTGCAGCAATGACAGCCTCTCAGTACTGCCGCTATCTCCACCACCAGCAGCATGTCACCGCTCTTATCTACAGCATCACTGCAGCAATGACAGCCTCTCAGTACTGCCGCTATCTCCACCACCAGCAGCATGTCACCGCTCTTATCTACAGCATCACTGCAGCAATGACAGCCTCTCAGTACTGCCGCTATCTCCACCACCAGCAGCATGTCGCCGCTCTTATCAACAGCATCACTGCAGCAATGACAGTCTCTCAGTACTGCCGCTATCTCCAGCACCAGCAGCATGTCACCGCTCTTATCTACAGCATCACTGCAGCAATGACAGCCTCTCAGTACTGCCGCTATCTCCACCACCAGTAGCATGTCACCGCTCTTATCTACAGCATCACTGCAGCAATGACAGCATCTCAGTACTGCCGCTATCTCCACCACCAGCAGCATGTCACCGCTCTTATCTACAGCATCACTGCAGCAATGACAGCCTCTCAGTACTGCCGCTATCTCCACCACCAGCAGCATGTTACCGCTCTTATCTACAGCATCACTGCAGCAATGACAGCCTCTCAGTACTGCCGCTATCTCCAGCACCAGCAGCATGTCACCGCTCTTATCTATAGCATCACTACAGCAATGACAGCCTCTCAGTACTGCCGCTATCTCCACCACCAGCAGCATGTCACCTCTCTTATCTACAGCATCACTGCAGCAATGACAGCCTCTCAGTACTGCCGCTATCTCCACCACCAGCAGCATGTCACCGCTCTTATCTACAGCATCACAGCAGCAATGACATCCTCTCAGTACTGCCGCTATCTCCACCACCAGCAGCATGTCACCGCTCTTATCTACAGCATCACTGCAGCAATGACAGCCTCTCAGTACTGCCGCTATCTCCACCACCAGCAGCATGTGACCGCTCTTATCTACATCATCACTGCAGCAATGACATCCTCTCAGTACTGCCGCTATCTCCAGCACCAGCAGCATGTCACCGCTCTTATCTACAGCATCACTGCAGCAATGACAGCCTCTCAGTACTGCCGCTATCTCCACCACCAGCAGCATGTCACCGCTCTTATCTACAGCATCACTGCAGCAATGACAGCCTCTCAGTACTGCCGCTATCTCCACCACCAGCAGCATGTCACCGCTCTTATCTACAGCATCACTGCAGCAATGACAGCCTCTCAGTACTGCCGCTATCTCCACCACCAGCAGCATGTCACCGCTCTTATCTACAGCATCACTGCAGCAATGACAGCCTCTCAGTACTGCCGCTATCTCCAGCACCAGCAGCATGTCACCGCTCTTATCTACAGCATCACTGCAGCAATGACAGCCTCTCAGTACTGCCGCTATCTCCAGCACCAGCAGCATGTCACCGCTCTTATCTACAGCATCACTGCAGCAATGACAGCCTCTCAGTACTGCCGCTATCTCCACCACCAGCAGCATGTCACTGCTCTTATCTACATCATCACTGCAGCAATGACAGCCTCTCAGTACTGCCGCTATCTCCACCACCAGCAGCATGTCACCGCTCTTATTTACATCATCACTGCAGCAATGACAGCCTCTCAGTACTGCCGCTATCTCCACCACCAGCAGCATGTCACCGCTCTTATCTACAGCATCACTGCAGCAATGACAGCCTCTCAGTACTGCCGCTATCTCCACCACCAGCAGCATGTCACCGCTCTTATCTACAGCATCACTGCAGCAATGACAGCCTCTCAGTACTGCCGCTATCTCCACCACCAGCAGCATGTCACCGCTCTTATCTACAGCATCACTGCAGCAATGACAGCCTCTCAGTACTGCCGCTATCTCCACCACCAGCAGCATGTCACCGCTCTTATCTACAGCATCACTGCAGCAATGACAGCCTCTCAGTACTGCCGCTATCTCCACCACCAGCAGCATGTCGCCGCTCTTATCAACAGCATCACTGCAGCAATGACAGTCTCTCAGTACTGCCGCTATCTCCAGCACCAGCAGCATGTCACCGCTCTTATCTACAGCATCACTGCAGCAATGACAGCCTCTCAGTACTGCCGCTATCTCCACCACCAGTAGCATGTCACCGCTCTTATCTACAGCATCACTGCAGCAATGACAGCATCTCAGTACTGCCGCTATCTCCACCACCAGCAGCATGTCACCGCTCTTATCTACAGCATCACTGCAGCAATGACAGCCTCTCAGTACTGCCGCTATCTCCACCACCAGCAGCATGTTACCGCTCTTATCTACAGCATCACTGCAGCAATGACAGCCTCTCAGTACTGCCGCTATCTCCAGCACCAGCAGCATGTCACCGCTCTTATCTATAGCATCACTACAGCAATGACAGCCTCTCAGTACTGCCGCTATCTCCACCACCAGCAGCATGTCACCTCTCTTATCTACAGCATCACTGCAGCAATGACAGCCTCTCAGTACTGCCGCTATCTCCACCACCAGCAGCATGTCACCGCTCTTATCTACAGCATCACAGCAGCAATGACATCCTCTCAGTACTGCCGCTATCTCCACCACCAGCAGCATGTCACCGCTCTTATCTACAGCATCACTGCAGCAATGACAGCCTCTCAGTACTGCCGCTATCTCCACCACCAGCAGCATGTGACCGCTCTTATCTACATCATCACTGCAGCAATGACATCCTCTCAGTACTGCCGCTATCTCCAGCACCAGCAGCATGTCACCGCTCTTATCTACAGCATCACTGCAGCAATGACAGCCTCTCAGTACTGCCGCTATCTCCACCACCAGCAGCATGTCACCGCTCTTATCTACAGCATCACTGCAGCAATGACAGCCTCTCAGTACTGCCGCTATCTCCACCACCAGCAGCATGTCACCGCTCTTATCTACAGCATCACTGCAGCAATGACAGCCTCTCAGTACTGCCGCTATCTCCACCACCAGCAGCATGTCACCGCTCTTATCTACAGCATCACTGCAGCAATGACAGCCTCTCAGTACTGCCGCTATCTCCAGCACCAGCAGCATGTCACCGCTCTTATCTACAGCATCACTGCAGCAATGACAGCCTCTCAGTACTGCCGCTATCTCCAGCACCAGCAGCATGTCACCGCTCTTATCTACAGCATCACTGCAGCAATGACAGCCTCTCAGTACTGCCGCTATCTCCACCACCAGCAGCATGTCACTGCTCTTATCTACATCATCACTGCAGCAATGACAGCCTCTCAGTACTGCCGCTATCTCCACCACCAGCAGCATGTCACCGCTCTTATTTACATCATCACTGCAGCAATGACAGCCTCTCAGTACTGCCGCTATCTCCAGCACCAGCAGCATGTCACCGCTCTTATCTACAGCATCACTGCAGCAATGACAGCCTCTCAGTACTGCCGCTATCTCCACCACCAGCAGCATGTCACCGCTCTTATCTACAGCATCACTGCAGCAATGACAGCCTCTCAGTACTGCCGCTATCTCCACCACCAGCAGCATGTCACCGCTCTTATCTATAGCATCACTACAGCAATGACAGCCTCTCAGTACTGCCGCTATCTCCACCACCAGCATCATGTCACCTCTCTTATCTACAGCATCACTACAGCATTGACAGCCTCTCAGCACTGCCGCTATCTCCAGCACCAGCAGCATGTCACCTCTCTTATCTACAGCATCACTACAGCAATGATAGCCTCTCAGTACTGCCGCTATCTCCAGGACCAGCAGCATGTCACCGCTCTTATCTACAGCATAACTGCAGCAATGACATCCTCTCAGTACTGCCGCTATCTCCACCACCAGCAGCGTGTCACCGCTCTTATCTACAGCATCACTGCAGCAATGACAGCCTCTCAGTACTGCCGCTATCTCCACCACCAGCAGCATGTCACCGCTCTTATCTACAGCATCACTGCAGCAATGACAGCCTCTCAGTACTGCCGCTATCTCCACCACCAGCAGCATGTCACCGCTCTTATCTACAGCATCACTGCAGCAATGACAGCCTCTCAGTACTGCCGCTATCTCCACCACCAGCAGCATGTCACCGCTCTTATCTACAGCATCACTGCAGCAATGACAGCCTCTCAGTACTGCCGCTATCTCCACCACCAGCAGCATGTCACCGCTCTTATCTACAGCATCACTGCAGCAATGACAGCCTCTCAGTACTGCCGCTATCTCCAGCACCAGCAGCATGTCACCGCTCTTATCTACAGCATCACTGCAGCAATGACAGCCTCTCAGTACTGCCGCTATCTCCAGCACCAGCAGCATGTCACCGCTCTTATCTACAGCATCACTGCAGCAATGACAGCCTCTCAGTACTGCCGCTATCTCCACCACCAGCAGCATGTCACTGCTCTTATCTACATCATCACTGCAGCAATGACAGCCTCTCAGTACTGCCGCTATCTCCACCACCAGCAGCATGTCACCGCTCTTATTTACATCATCACTGCAGCAATGACAGCCTCTCAGTACTGCCGCTATCTCCAGCACCAGCAGCATGTCACCGCTCTTATCTACAGCATCACTGCAGCAATGACAGCCTCTCAGTACTGCCGCTATCTCCACCACCAGCAGCATGTCACCGCTCTTATCTACAGCATCACTGCAGCAATGACAGCCTCTCAGTACTGCCGCTATCTCCACCACCAGCAGCATGTCACCGCTCTTATCTATAGCATCACTACAGCAATGACAGCCTCTCAGTACTGCCGCTATCTCCACCACCAGCATCATGTCACCTCTCTTATCTACAGCATCACTACAGCATTGACAGCCTCTCAGCACTGCCGCTATCTCCAGCACCAGCAGCATGTCACCTCTCTTATCTACAGCATCACTACAGCAATGATAGCCTCTCAGTACTGCCGCTATCTCCAGGACCAGCAGCATGTCACCACTCTTATCTACAGCATAACTGCAGCAATGACATCCTCTCAGTACTGCCGCTATCTCCACCACCAGCAGCGTGTCACCGCTCTTATCTACAGCATCACTGCAGCAATGACAGCCTCTCAGTACTGCCGCTATCTCCACCACCAGCAGCATGTCACCGCTCTTATCTACAGCATCACTGCAGCAATGACAGCCTCTCAGTACTGCCGCTATCTCCACCACCAGCAGCATGTCACCGCTCTTATCTACAGCATCACTGCAGCAATGACAGCCTCTCAGTACTGCCGCTATCTCCACCACCAGCAGCATGTCACCGCTCTTATCTACAGCATCACTGCAGCAATGACAGCCTCTCAGTACTGCCGCTATCTCCAGCACCAGCAGCATGTCACCGCTCTTATCTACAGCATCACTGCAGCAATGACAGCCTCTCAGTACTGCCGCTATCTCCACCACCAGCAGCATGTCACTGCTCTTATCTACATCATCACTGCAGCAATGACAGCCTCTCAGTACTGCCGCTATCTCCACCACCAGCAGCATGTCACCGCTCTTATTTACATCATCACTGCAGCAATGACAGCCTCTCAGTACTGCCGCTATCTCCACCACCAGCAGCATGTCACTGCTCTTATCTACATCATCACTGCAGCAATGACAGCCTCTCAGTACTGCCGCTATCTCCACCACCAGCAGCATGTCACTGCTCTTATCTACATCATCACTGCAGCAATGACAGCCTCTCAGTACTGCCGCTATCTCCACCACCAGCAGCATGTCACCGCTCTTATTTACATCATCACTGCAGCAATGACAGCCTCTCAGTACTGCCGCTATCTCCACCACCAGCAGCATGTCACCGCTCTTATCTACAGCATCACTGCAGCAATGACAGCCTCTCAGTACTGCCGCTATCTCCACCACCAGCAGCATGTCACCGCTCTTATCTATAGCATCACTACAGCAATGACAGCCTCTCAGTACTGCCGCTATCTCCACCACCAGCAGCATGTGACCGCTCTTATCTACATCATCACTGCAGCAATGACAGCCTCTCAGCACTGCCGCTATCTCCACCACCAGCAGCATGTCACCGCTCTTATTTACATCATCACTGCAGCAATGACAGCCTCTCAGTACTGCCGCTATCTCCACCACCAGCAGCATGTCACTGCTCTTATCTACATCATCACTGCAGCAATGACAGCCTCTCAGTACTGCCGCTATCTCCACCACCAGCATCATGTCACCTCTCTTATCTACAGCATCACTGCAGCAATGACAGCCTCTCAGTACTGCCGCTATCTCCACCACCAGCAGCGTGTCACCGCTCTTATCTACACCATGACAGCAGCTTGTCACAGCTCCTCCATCCTGCTACATCATGGGCCTTATCACATGAGCTGAACCCTGTTTGGTGGGCTCCCTGCTGCTCCATACACAAAGCCCACCCCTATCATCAACTTCTGCCACAGTGCCAAACTCCACCGACAGAACAGCGCCTGGGCCGTGCATCTCCTCAATCTATACATAGCCAGTAAGCCAACCATCCCCGTCCAGATCTACAAGTGAACAAAGCAAGTTCATCAAAGCATCGTATACAGTGTCCAGACTGAGCGCTCCTCCTACAACATGCCATCACTGACGCCGGACTGACCACTAACTGGACGCCACTTAGTAGGTAAAAGACACAAAACCAGCAGATAACAGCGGAAAAAAGTACATCCCAAAGGCACAGAGCACTATTATACTTGCATACCACTTACAATGCCACGGATGGCACAAAACATAACAAAGCATGTAAAGCAACGTTTGCTTTTAACTTAGGAATACATCCCCTACATTTTACATTTATCTAATGTGTATGGCCAGCTTAACCCCTCTCAAAATCGAAATCTATGAAATAAATATCATTGTATACTGAAAAGGTATGCAACTTTCTAATATAATGTTTTTTTTTCAATTTCTCAACATACTCAAGACTGCTGTTTGCTTTCAGTGAATGGAAACATTCAATTACTAAATCCATTATTACTATTACTATTACTTGGTCATCCTGAAGTCTGAAATAAGAGCTTGCGCTGTTTGTGTTTAAGGGTATGTGCACACACACTAATTACGTCCGTAATTGACGGACGCATTTCTGCCGCAAGTACCGGACCGAACACAGTGCAGGGAGCCGGGCTCCTAGCATCATAGTTATATTTGATGCTAGGAGTCCCTGCCTCTCTGCAGGACAACTGTCCCGTACTGTAATCATGTTTTCAGTATGGGACAGTAGTTCCACGGAGATGCAGGGACTCCTAGCATCATACATAAGTATGATGCTAGGAGCCCGGCTTCCTGCACTGTGTTCGGTCCGGTACTTGCGGTCGAAATGCGTCCGTCAATTACGGACGTAATTAGTGTGTGTGCACATACCCTAAGGCTTATCCAACAAAGTATCAGTGTGAACAAAGCCTATACACAGATACTGTAGGGACACATTCGGGACGTGGCAGAGTTTTTCCGCTGCAAATGTTGCTGCAATTACGCAACGAATCTGCAGCAATATTTGCATATTTTACAGGTAATTGAGACGTTGCAGATATCACAGCGGACTTGCTGCAGATTTCGGTTTTGGCATTGAAAAAGATGATATCCGCAGTGAAATTCCACTGCTTATCCGCAACAAAATGTGCATGCTGCGGAGTGAAAATTCTGCAACATCGGAACTAAGTTACCTTAAAAAGTATACGAACCAATGTAAAAAACGGCTGCTTCAGATTTCCACTGCGGACTGTCCGAAGAGGAATTCAACAACAATTCCGCCACGTCTGAATGTGACATAAGTGCTTAGGCTGCGTTCACATCTGCGTCAGGGCTCGGTTCCGACATTCCGTTGGAGCTTTCCGTCGGAACGGAGCCCTGACTGACACAAACGGAAATCATGATTTCAATGGTGACGGATCCAGTGCAAATGGTTTCCGTTTGTCTCTGTTGTGCAAGGGTTCCGTCGTTTTGATGGAATCAATGGCGTAGTCGACTACGGAGCCCTACCGCAGGTGTAAATGAAGCCTTAGGGTATGTTCACACGGGCTATTTTCGGCCATTTTTCGGGTAAACGGCCTAAAAACGGCAGAAAAGTCGGAAGCAGAACTCATCTAAACATCTACCCATTGATTGCAATGGGAAAAACTGCGTTCTGTTCCAACGGGCCATGTTTTTGGAGCTATTTTTCATTGACTCTATAGAAAACAGCTTAAAAAACGGCCATAAAAAACACTGCGAAAATCGCGAGTTGCTTAAAAAACATCTGAAAATCAAGAGCAGTTGTCCCTTGAAAACAGCTCCGTATTTACAGAAATTTTTAGTCTAGCGTGTGAACATACCCTTAGATTGATACTTTGCAGCAAACCCGTCAGCTGAGTGTATGATTACAAGTCAGTTGCAACCCTGCTCTGTTTGCTTGAATGGGGATAAGCTGCAATAAAAGACACAGCGTATGGATGAGTCTCTTTATCAGATTGTTTTTCAACAAATTCCTCAAAAACATTTGATGTAGGGACTGCCCTGTTCACGCAGAGTTTTTTGTAGGCAGAAAATTCTGCCTGTAAAAATCAGCTACGGTTTTTTTAAGTGGTTTTGCACCACAGGTGTTTTTTGACGCGTTTTTTGCAGCCTTTTTGCCTCTGTCTTCAACAGGCAAAAGAAAAAAAACGCGTAATAAAATGCAGCGAACATTGACAGCGTTTTTTTCATCTCCCATTGATTTCAATGGAGTTTTTGATGCGGAGAATGCCTCAAGATAGGGCATGTCGCTTTTTTTTTCCTGCGGGCGATTTTTTTCCGCTCGTGGGAAAAAAACGCCTCCACCTCCCATTGAGTCTATGGGAGACAATTGCGGCTGTGTCTTGCCGCGGTTTTTACCGTTGTTTCCGCGGCAAAAAATGCGGCAAAAAACTCAGTGTAAGCAATAATGAAATCCAAGTCTGCAAATTTGGGTCAGTTTGTTCTCCATACCCTTACTTATTTTTCTTCCCCTCTATTGAGCACAATGCCTTTATTCTGGTGGCAACTCGGCGGGACAATCGTGAACCATTTGGTTTCCCTGCCACTGCAGTCTTCTCTCCCTTGTAAAAAGGGGAATTCCAGTAGTTATATTCGAAAATAGCTTAGAATAGAGTTCCTAATACAAGAAATATAGCTTCTAACAAGAACGTCATTATAAATATAAATATCACAATTAACAGCTCTATATAAGAAGGAAAACCATAAAGCCATGGTAATATTACTCAATATACATCTTCAATGCTATTCAGTTGTGTTAAAAAAAAGATGAGCTCAGTCTTGATTGAAGAATACTCAATAGGATTATCAGAGAGCTCGTGTTTTCATTTACCAAGATGGCTTTCTGGTTTTTTTTTTCCTGCAAGACAATATTATCATTCCAATCTCTTGTTTATTCTGTTAAGTGGTAATCTAAATAACAGATTTTGTTGAACTTCTTTCGGCTGACTGTTTTTACAGTTTTTTTTACCTCTACCCTCCAACATATTTGAGACTATCTCGTAAAACAAAAAAAGTCATTGCTCGAGTTGGAATTTTAAATACAGCACAGATTTTTAGAATTATATAATGCACAGTGCTAACAGATTTGTAAAGGAGGAACATTTTGCCTTAAACCTAACAAGACATGTTTCCATTTATGGCCTGTTGTAAGAAATATAATTTAATGTAACAGGCCCCCTACCCCATTGACACCTGTAATTTACAGTACTGGTCCCCTTATAAAGGGCCTTTAGTGTCCTTTTAAGTCCCAGGGCACAAGTGTGACCGCAAACTCTCAACCTCCTAAAGTTACATCCCTGGATACAATGATCACAAATCTATATATATGTGTGAGACCTTAAAAATGTGGTTTTGTTATTGGAGCAGTAAAAGCCTTCTTGTCTATGGCTATCTTTACTAAGAAGATTCTTCTTACTATAAATTTTTACTTAATACTTGCTTAGATGTTCCCCAGAACTGTCATTTTTACAGTTAAGATGGGGTCATTTATGGGGTTACGCAGGAGGATAATTTTTTTTCCAAGGCTCCCCCATTCTAAAAAGGGAATTTATTCCCTAGCCAAAGGCTGGCATCAGAATCTGACAATCCTGGGTAGAAATGCCAAGACTCAATGGGCTTCAAGGAGGGGGGGGGGCTGGCAATCTGTATAAACATGCTCTCTGCTTCTATAGCCAAGGGTAGGCAGGAGGCCCACTGTAACTCGCCTAGACTCATGTATGAAAATGTTGAGTTGGGGCATGAAGTCGCTTGGGTGGAAAACATTGACTTTTGAGTTTAATCATAAGTTGTATAGAGGAGTAATATGTGGAAGCCACAATAATTTTTTTGAGGTAACAGCACATAAAATATGTTAATAAGATAATGATTAAGAATGAGTCTTTCTCATATATCCATCTAGATATACATTATACTCAGAAATACCAAGCCTGATTGTCTCTTAACTAACAAATGATTACTAAATCAACTCCCTAACTGGTTGTTCCAGTTTAAACATAGCCATAGCCACTGGATGACTGTGTGATCATAAGATGTGATACATTTCTCACAGCTATGTGCTAATAAAATACACGCATATGTTAAGAAAAGAACCTCTCATTATTTCATGCAGAACAACATGAGGGGTATTATTACAGGGCAGGGGCAGGGGAAGCACTTTTATTTTGTGGGTGCACAAAGAGGGCACTATTACCTTGTGGGGGCACAAATGGAAAATTGTTACTATAGGGGAGCACAACAGAAGGGCACAATTACTGTCTGGCAAAGGGGAGCATTATTGTGCTTTGTGGGGGCACCAAGGGAGAATTGTTACTGTGTAGGAGCACAAAGGAAGCAGTTATAATTTTGAGGGGTATTATTGCGTGGGGGCACAAACCAGGGCAGTATTACTGTGGGACACAAATGAGGCATTATTATTTTGTGTTGAGGACAATGGGGTAATTATTATTGTGTTGAAGCACTATTACTCATGGGTTGCTAAAGGGGGCATTAGTACTATGTAGGGCACAAAGGGAGTCACTACTACTGTGTAGGGGGCACTGAGGCAATGGGCGTAGCAGCAGGATGGTAAGTTTTTATGCAAAGACGAGTCGTAGCCAGGAGAAGTCATCATAACGGTCTGGGCCTGGATAGAAAAGAAAAGGGACATTAAAGAACTTCAATCAGAGAAGGTGTGACCTGGGAGTCACTGGATAGAACTGGTATCTGACCATTATTTGATGACTGCATTATTTAGAGTTATACTATTATACATAGAGATGATCAGCTTTATCTAAGCCTACCATGTTATAAAAGTATGTCGTTTGGGCTTGTGCCTCTCATCTTTTAAGACCCAAAAAAAGGCCCCTGGCTGCTAGTGCTGCATCGATAGGTCACTTAAGAGATAGCGATTCAGATGAAAGTTACGTACGGGCCCCGGCCCGGTGAATATGAAAAGTAGTTACGCAGGCGGGAAGGGGGCACCCAAGCTGAACTTTTGCACCAGGGCATATGAGCCTTTAGCTACACCACTGTAGTATTTATGATTCAGTAGAGAAAAACAAAATATTATAAGGGAGCACTGGGAGGCTATTGAATTGCATGTTTTGAGGGGCAATATAGCTGGCACTGTTGGGTTATAAGTACTTTAATACACACCTAATTTGCTGAGTTCTATGACCTCTATGAAACCACTCAATCTTCTTAGATTCTTACAAAAATAGATAGATAGATAGATAGATAGATAGATAGATAGATAGATAGATAGATAGATAGAGAGAGAGAGAGAGAGAGAGAGAGAGAGATAGATAGATAGATAGATAGATAGATAGATAGATAGATAGATAGATAGATAGATAGATAGATGATAGATAGATAGATAGATAGATAGATAGATAGATAGATAGATAGATAGATAGATAGATAGATAGATAGATAGATGATAGATAGACACCGGTAGGGCTCAACACATAAAGGGATTTACCAAAAACAGACATATTTAATGTGACATTGTCTTTGGCAGATTTAAATATTTGGAGGCATGGAGGGTGCGGCATTCACTTGGTCCAATACTTTATATACTGACTGTAAAATAGTGCTAGCTCTATCTGTCTCTCTTTCCGCTCGGCTTATTGTAAGAACATGTTACACTGCAGTGTGCAGTAATTTGTCATTTTCACTTTAGGAGTCTGCTTAGGAAGAGGTTAAGTGTTAGATATTAAACAAGACACAATCACACATAAAAGCCACCTGAAGATGCTGAAGCCCATTCTGAAAAGCACAAGGCGCAGGCTTTCGTGGGGCTTGTTTTTGCATATTGTCACATAAAATGTGTTATCTTGCTAGCTTCAAAACCTTTTTTTCCTCTTTACATTACCATCTGTTGCAGGAATCTAAACTTTGAAAACAACTTTAATTGATAGAGCAAGGCATTCTGGGTAAGTCTTGGCTTTATGCCCACAACTAGAATGGCATCAGTAAAGATATGGCAGAAGTGGAGAAAAAAAGCAAATATTTCCTGACAGCCATTTTGAATCATTATTAATTTTAACAAAGTCTACGTTGGACCAATCTTGACCAGCTGTGGAAAGATACAAATAATCTATTTTCAGCAGTCCTAAAAGTGTGTTAAGTTTCATTTATATTTTCATTACCACAGAGGAATATGTTAGAGTATTGACAATTTACTAGTAGTAAATGCAAAAATACATGATGTAAATGATGCCAAAACTTTGTGCATCTGCCAAGGTCACTAAAAATGGCACATGCCCCATTATAAATCCAAAAATGGCACACATACACCGTTCAGCCACAACATTTAAGCCACCTGCCTAATATTGTGTGGGTCCCCTCATGCCACCAAATAGCTCTTACCTGAGGCATGGACCACAAGATCTCTGAATGTGTCCTATGGTATCTGGCACTCAGACTTTAGTAGCAGATCCTTTAAGTTCTGTAAGTTGCGAGGTGCGGCCTCCATGGATCAGACTTGTTTTTTCAGCATATCCCACAGTTGCTGGATCAGATTGAGATTTAGGGAATTTGGAGGCCAAGTCAACACCTCGAACTCTTTGTCATATTCATCAAACCATTCCTGAACAGTTTTTTCAGTTTGACAGAGCACATTATTCTGCTGAAAGAGGCCACTGCCATTGGGGTATTCCGTTGCCGTGCAGGGGTATACTTGGTCTGCAACAATGTTTAGTGCAAAATACTGACAGGTTGTAATTTAGCAACACCAAGATATTGCCTCGATGATAGTTCATACATGAGCTCCAGTGTCCACTACAAAATCTATAATCAGTCATATTTATCAAACTCGCAGCAACACCATGCCAGTTTTGTAAAAACCCCAACAAAAATGACATATGTAAATACACCTTAAGATGTGTCGGTAATTGTGTGAAATATGTATAGAACACACCAAAGCTGTGTTCACGGACCTGTACGCCAGCACACAGAACATGACTCCATTTTTTTCTTACAGATTCTATACGAATCCAAGAGAAATTGAAGGCATACGTAGGTGCAGTAAGGGACGTAGATTTCTTTGGGATTCTATCATCTAAAATGAGGCCTTAAAGAGGATCTGTCACTAGTTTAGTAATGCCCGTTCTCCTCGCTAATCTAATAGGTGCTGTCACACTGATAATGCTCGTGAAAATCGTGTCCCAAAAAGTTTATTGTTTTAAAAGTTATGAGCTTTTTCTAAATATGTAAATGAGGCTAAATTAGACAAGTGGGTGTCAACACCAGCGATTCTCCTGAGGTGGAGCTACGTCACAGCCTCTGACGCTGTCCTATCAGCATGAAGCTGCTTCACACAGTATGAGAGACTGAGGCTCTAGGGAAGGGAGATCACTTCAAACAGCCATATCTTTGGATGTGGACCACCTAGAACAGTGATTCTAATCTCTCACATGGCACCAGGATCGCAGTTCTATCGGTGAAACAACCGGAGGCATCATCAGTTGAAAACACAGTTGAGAATGGAAGCAGTGTACTTTATGATAATGCTGTGTTGCTGGGCTGGCAAGAGGATAAATGTATGATGCTGACTGGACTTCGGCATACAGAAAACATTACACCGTCTAGAGTGAAAAGAAAGAGTCACCTCCCATTTGGCAAGTATATCCAAAAAAGGAAATTTAGAAAAATGTTCATAACTTTGCAAATAATAAACGTTTCTGAAAAAAAAAATCACACTGTATTTATCAGCATCATAGCGCCTATTAGTTAGGAGATAGGAAATTAATAAACTAGTGACAGAGCCTCTTGAAGTCATAATTTCTGACACAGAAATCATAAAGACAAACTCTCTTCATCAGTGGTATATTCCTCATTGAATGCAAAATAGCTCTTCTCCGGAAAAAATAAACGGTCTCTCTAGTGCCATCTATAGAAACATTTTTATGTGTACGTCACATCGCCTCATAGTATTCCATTCTCTTAATGACTGACAGACCGTTTCCATGCTTATGCATGACCTTCATAAGAAGCACTAAAGCCACGTTACACCGCAGCATATTTCATTGGAGCAATGATTAGTTATACTCAGGAGGACTTTAGCCTGTGAAAGGAATCCACCTCATAAATATCCTCACACACTTGTTTTAGTAGCCCCAAGCAGTGAATGAAATGGAAAGACGGACAGAGTGGGAGGCAGAATGAACAGTTTCTAATCTCAAAATGTTATCTTCCTCAAGGTGTTGATTCTCAAGTGCTTTTCCTATCAAATACTTAATCTGAGTGGCTTCTTCACACCTGTGGAGGGAAGGAATCATTTTACCTTGTGACTTTACAGAAGGTTTGTTTGCCCTAGAAGATAAGGTGTTAACCCTTTGACAGCAAATTACTTATTTTTAGATAAGAATCTATTTGAATGGTCCTAAGAATTGAAGGTAGCATTCCTAAAACTCAGTAGGATTATTGCAGACCTGCTAGCTGCCCCCACTTCCGTGTTCAGAACAGTGAAAGACTTCCGGAAAAAGGGACAAAATACTCCCAACATGTGCGCACCCATAATGAATAGCCACATTACAAACAAATGTCATTTATTTTTGTCCTGATAAATGATATTCCAGTGGTAGATAATATGAACAAATATGTAATTACATTTAATTGATGTAAGCAAATTAATGAAACAAAATTAATCTGTATCGAATAAGTTATATACATAGGTTTAGGGGTGCATTCACACACTGCGACGGCCGCACGTGTTGGCCATGTGTTGGACATGTGTTGGCCAGTGGCATATTTGACAGGTAATTCAGACGTTGCGGATGTCACAGCGGACCTGCCACAGATTTCAGTTTTTGCAATGCAAAGGCTGAAATCCGCAGTGAAATTCCGCTGCTTCTCTGCAACAAAATGTGCATGCCGCGGCATGAAACTAAGTTGCCTAAAAATGTATAGAAACGAATGTAAAAAACGTCTGCTGCAGATTTCCACTGTGAACTGTCCGAAGCGTAATTCAACACCAATTCCGCTACCTCTGAATGTGCCCTAACTATTACGTTAAGAACAGAGAATCAGGCAGCATGTCCAAAAAATGTAACTATTTATTCCCCCATGCAACGTTTCAGCTGCTCAGAGCCCTTCATCAAGCTCAGAGAAGCGAAAATATTGAATGGGTGAATAAAAAGTAAAACATTTTTTGGATGCGCTGCCTGATTCTCCTTTCTTGCAATTGCTGGGGACGGTTGGATCCAGCCCTGTTGGGCTTGCACTCCTAAATTTTTCATATATTCTGGTCCTGTTATCCCTTTTTTGTTTTTACTATTACGTTGCCTGTTCCTCTCTGCTCCTTAGCACTATCTGGCATTATTGAATGATGTTAATTTTATGCATAAATAACGTCTCAGGGGTTATTGGCGTTATGTCATTCTTTTGAGCAAAAGCCTGTGACTTATTTTTTAATTGTGGATTCACACACGACCACATGCACACAATGCATATTATGTGTGGATTTGGCAGTGCAGGTTTTCCGTCAACAAATGCGCAACGTAATACAGCAAAGCAAATATGAAATAAGTCAATTAGATTTCAAGTAATCTCATCTACATGTTGCAGGACTTTTCTGCACGTAAACTTGACCTGCATTGCAGATTATAACATAATGCAGCAAGTCAGTTTATTTAGCAATTCCGTCTCAGAATTGTATCTGAGAAGTTTATAAAAAAACGCACCAAAATCCGCAGCATAATTTCCGCAACTCAAAACGCATAAAAAAACGCAATATTAAGTATGGATTTTACCTGCAAAATGACCTCTGTTTATCTTTAGCTTTGATGCAGATTTTCTGCATCAAAGTTCGTAACGTGTGCATGTAGCCTATGTCTGGGTTCCCATGTAGCGTAACCGCTGCAGAAGTTCCACAATAGAAAAAAGATCATCCGAGGAAGCCGGTCTGGACGGAGAACAGAGGGGCGCGTCGCTATGTCTATAAAGAACGAGGTAAGTATAAGAGTTGCAATTTTTGCGGCGGATGCTATAGGCGGAGAAGGGTTAGCAGTTTCATCCAGCCCTGGTGTCTGAGGAAGCTCAAAAACTCATCTGCCAAATAAAAAAAACACCAGTGTTTTTGCAGTTTTTTGTCCGGAATGTCTGCTGCGGAAAATAAATAAAAAAAGTCTATACTTACACGTAGCCATGGCGACACGTCCCTCTGACGTCCTGCAGCCCAGCCTCCTGGGATGAAGTTTCATCTCATGTGACTGCTGCAGGCTGTGATTGGCTGCAGCAGTCACATGGGATGAAGCGTCATCCCTGGAGTCTGGGTTGTACACAGAAAGCAGAGAGATCTGGGTAAGTATAATGTGTTTTTTTCTGAGTTCCAATATTTGCTGCAGAATCGCAGCTTTCCGCCGCAAAAATTGCAAAATCTGTTATTTGTTGCGGGTTTTACCTTCACATTCAATACAATGGGGAATACCCACAACAGAAAAGTTTCAATTCCGAAGCATAAGTTACAAAGTTACATAGTTACATAGTTTGTACGGTTGAAAAAAAGACACATATCCATCAAGTTCAACCAAGGGATGGGAAAAGGAAAGGGAAAATTTTCTACACATTGACATAGGAGCTGATATTTTTTGGTTCTAGGAAATTATCGAAGCCTTTTTTAAAGCCATCTACTGTCCCTGCTGTGACCAGCTCCTGCGGTGACTATTCCACAGATTTCCAGTTCTCACAGTAAAGAAGGCTTGTCGCCTCTGCAGGTTGAACCTTTTTTTCTCCAGACGGAGGGAGTGCCCCCTTGTTTTTTGAGGGGGTTTTACATGGAACAGGATTTCACCATATTTTTTGTATGTGCCTTTCATATTATATAAGTTAATCATGTCCCCCCTTAGTTGTATCTTTTCAAGGCTAAATAGGTTTAATTCTTTTAATCATTCCTTATAACTTAGATTCTCCATGCCCTTTATTAGTTTTGTTGCTATTCTTTGTATTTTTTCCAACTCCAGGGCATCCTTTCTATGAACTGGAGCCCAGAACTGAACTGCATATTCTAGATGAGGCCTCACTAATGCTTTGTAAAGTGATATTATTACATCCCTGTCCCGCGAGTCCATGCCTCTTTTAATACACGACAATATCTTGCTGGCCTTTGAAGCAGCTGATTGACATTGCATGCTGTTATTTAGTTTATGATCTACAAGTACACCCAGATCTTTCTCAACAAGTGACTCTCCCAGTATAGCTCCCCCTAGGACATATGATGCATGCAGGTTGTTGGTACTCAGATGCATAAATTTACGTTTATCTACATTAAACCTCATTTGCCAAGTGGATGCCCAAACAGCTTGCAATTTACGAACATCTTCCATAGACTGAACATTACTACAGAGCTTGGTGTCATCTGCAAAAACAAAAATAGTGCTATTAATCCCATCCTTTATATCATTAATAAATAAGTTGAATAATAGTGGTCCCAGCACTGAACCCTGGGGTACACCACTTATAACTGGGGACCATTCAGAGTAGGAATCATTGACCACAGCTCTCTCGATACGGCCCTTGAGACAATTTTCAATCCAATTACAAACTATATTTTCTAAGCCTATAGTCCTTAATTTACCCATTAGGCATCTGTGAGCGACTGTGTCAAATGCCTTTGCAAAGTCCAAAAACACTATATCTACAGCGGTCCCTCTGTCTAGGCTTCTGCTCACCTCTTCATAAAAACAAATCAGGTTGGTTTGACAGCTTCTGTCCTTAGAAAAACCATGCTGGCTGTCATTTATAATACTATTTTTTGTCACATAATCCTGTATATAGTCCCTCAATAACCCCTCAAACATTTTCCCCACTATGGATGTTAAGCTTACTTGTCTATAATTACCCAGGGAAGACCTAGAGCCCTTTTTTAAAATAGGCACCACATTTGCCCTGCACCAGTCCCTTGACACTATACCAGTCACTAGAGAATCTCTGAATATTATGAAGAGGGGGACAGAAATAACTGAACTAAGCTCTTTCAGAACTCTAGGGTGTAACCCATCTGGTCCCGGGGCCTTGTGTACATTTATTTTATTTAACTTAGCTTGGACCATATCTACATTCCGCCAATTCAGTATATCAACTGATATATTAACAGCAATGGCGCCGGCTACACCAGCTGCTGTTTCTTCTGTTGTATATACAAAGCTAAAGAACCCATTTAATAACTCTGCCTTCTCTTGATCCCCTGTGACCAACTCCCCATTACCACAATTTAGGGGTCCTACATGTTCAGTCTTTGGCTTTTTTGCATTTCTATACTTGAAAATTTTTGGGGGATTTGTTTTACTATCCTTGGCCACCTGCCTTTCATTTTTTATTTTTCTGATTTTATTACCTTTTTACAGATTTTATTAAGCTCTTTATAATTTGCAAAGGCTACAGCTGTACCCTCAGATTTGTATTTTTCAATTGCCCTTTTTTTGTCATGTATTGCTCTTTTTACAGAAGGTGTAAGCCATGTGGGGTTTAATTTTAGTCGTTTATACTTGTTACCTATAGGAATAAATTTTGCACTATAATTACCCAAAGTAGATTTTAAAATCTCCCACTTATCATTTATACCATTATTTCACATTAGTTGTTCCCAATCAATATCCTGAATTGCAGCCCTCATCCTGGGGAAATTGGCTTTCTTAAAATTAAGTGTTTTTGCCCTCCCAGCCTGCGTTTGTTTTTTACAGTATAGGTAAAATATAACTATATTATGATCACTGTTACCGAGGTTTTCGCGAACATTGACATTCCCAACAAGCTCTTCATTATTAGAAATGACCAGATCCAACAGAGCTTCACCTCTAGTCGGGTCTTCCACAAACTGGCCCATAAAATTTTCCTGCAACAGGTTGAGGAAATTTCTCCCCTTCACAGTTGAAGCTGAACCATGACCCCAATTAATATCCCGGTAATTAAAATCTCCCATTATCACTACAGTACCCGCCTGTGCAGCCCACTCCATCTGTTTATATAGCTGACCTTCCATCTCCTCAGTTATACTCGGGGTCTATAGATTACACCAAAAGTTATTTTTTCAGTGTTTACCTCCCTTTCTAGTTCCACCCACAAGGTTTCACTCTGTGGATTAAAAACCTGCACCGCAGGTCAATGTATGAACTTTTTTGGCGTTTTTTTTTACACAGCGTGTGGATTCTATTTGTTTAACTCTCACCCACCCTGCTGCTATTGTACTACACTGCGGATTTTCTGCATAGAAATGCATTCAAAGACATTTTATTTTTCCGTTGACATAGCTGTATAAGGACTTGTTTTCTGCGGGACAAGTCGTATTTTTTAATAGCACCATTTTGGGGTACATATAATTTATTTCTTAACATTTTTGGTGGGATAATGAAAAAAAACTGAAATCTGACCATTTTATTTGCATCTTAAATTTATGTAGTTTACCGTGTAAACGTAATAACTTTATTCAGCAGGTCGTTATGATTGCAGCAATACCATAATTTTATGTTTTACTACATTTACACAGTAAAAACACATTTTTTAAAAAATTATTTGTTTTTGTGTCACCATATTTTAAGAGCCATAACTTTTCTATTTTTCCTGCCGAGACAGTTAGTTGTATGAGGCCTTTTTTTTTGTGGGACTTCTTGTAGTTTTTATTGGTACCATTTTGGAGTAAATGTGACTTTTTGAAGGCAGGATAAATAGAACACAGCAATTCTGGCATTATTTTTTATTTTATTTTTTACGGCGTTCACCGTGCAGGTTAAATAATGTGATCGTTTTATAGTTGGTCTCGTGATGCAGTTATACCAAATATGTGTACATTTTTTCCTTTATTTTTTAATAATAAAGCATTTTGTAAGGGGAAAAAGTGGGTTTTAATTTTTTTTTAACTTGGGATTTTGATTAATTTGTTATAAAAGTTATTAAACATTTTTAAACTTTTTTTTTAGTCCCACTAGAGGACTTCACTATGCGATAATTTGATTGCTTTTATAATACTTCTGTATAGCAGTGGCCTAACAGGCATTTACTAAAGGCAGACCTGGGGTCCTTTGTTAGGCTCCCAGGCTGCAATATAAACCATCTGAGAGAAGAAGCCCCCTCCCTCTTAAACCACTCAGATGCGGTGGTCACTATTGTGTGAACATAACCTTAAGGGTATGTGCACACGAGAACTGTCTTTTACGTCTGAAAAGACAGACTGTTTTCAGGAGAAAACAGCTGCGTCGTTTCAGACGTAAAAGCTCCTCCTCGCATTTTGCGAGGCGTCTTTGACGCTCGTAATCTTGAGCTGCTCTTCATTGACTTCAATGAAGAACGGCTCAAATTACGTTGCAAAGAAGTGTCCTCCACTTCTTTGCCGAGGCAGTTAATTTACGCGTCGTCGTTTGACAGCTGTCAAACGACGACGCGTAAATGACAGGTCGTCGGCACAGTACGTCGGCAAACCCATTCAAATGAATGGGCAGATGTTTGCCGACGTATTGGAGCCGTATTTTCAGACATAAAACGAGGCATAATACGCCTCGTTTACGTCTGAAAATAGGTCGTGTGAACTCAGCCTAAAAGAGAAAACAGCCTATGAGTTTTTGAAGCTGAAAATGAAGCTACTTTTAATTTGGAGCTTCTTTTCAGGCTTCTTTTAAGGCATTTTCCATAGTGTTCAATGGAAAATCAGCTCCAAAAAACACCTCAAGAAGTGACATGCACTTCTTTTTACGAAGCGTAATTTTACGCTCCGTTTTCCCATTGATTTCAATGGGCAGATGTCTGTAGGCGTTCAGCTTCCATTTTTTCAGCCGTTTTTCGAGGTGTAAACGTCCCGAAATACGCCTGAAAACACTGCGTGTGAACATACCCTTAGGGTATGATCACACGCTGAGTCAAAAACGTCTGAAAATACGGAGCTGTTTTCCCTTGAAAGAAAGAAGTTTTTTAAGCCCCTCGCGATTTTCACTGTTTTTTACTGCCGTTTTTGAAACTGTTTCCCATAGAGTCAATGAAAAACGGCTCCAAAAACGTCCCAAGAAGTGACCTGCACTTCTTTTTTACGGCCATTGTTTTACGGCCCGTCGTAACAGAACACCGTTTTTCCCATTGAAATCAATGGGCAGATGTTTGGAGGCGTTCTGTTTCCGATTTTTCGGCCGTTTTTCGGGTGTTTACGGCCCAAAAAACGGCTGAAAATAGGCCGTGTGAACATACCCTTATACTTAATGTGGTAATAGTTGTTTTTCTAAGGCCATTATCACAAGCATATATTTTATGCAGTTTTTGTTCCAGTTTTTTTAGTCAAGGAGTGGACACAAAAGCAAAAAGATGCATCAGTATTTTCTTTATACCATTCCTCCTGTTTGGATCCACTTCTGGCTTTGGCTAAAAAAAAGTGACCCAAACATTGACACAAAAACAGCATTAGGCCGAGTTCACAATGAGACGGAGGCGTTTTTTCACGGCGGCATGCTCTTTCTTGTTCCTCTGACTTCCCACTGAAATCAATGGGAGGAGGAGAAAGCATTTTTCGCTGCGTTTTTTGCCAGCGATGCTCAATGGCTGTGGGCGAAAAACACTGTGAAAATCAAAGCAAGAAATTGCAGGCAGGTCAAAATCTTTTCTTTTTTTGTGCCTGCAAATTCCTCCGTGTGAGCAGGGCCTTAAAACGATATGTGTAATCCTGGCCTCAAGCTGTTCCGTTGCTAAGCATTGCGCTAGCATTTTCCATGTGGAACATATTTCTTACATGGGACATATTTATATATAACCTGCAGCTGCAGAGCAGAGATGAAACAACGCTCCTAGGCCTAAATGCAAAATCTATAAGGGTATGTGCACACACACTAATTACGTCCGTAATTGACGGACGTATTTCGGCCGCAAGTACCGGACCGAACACAGTGCAGGGAGCCGGGCTCCTAGCATCATAGTTATATACGATGCTAGGAGTCCCTGCCTCTCTGCAGGACAACTGTCCCGTACTGTAATCATGTTTTCAGTACGGGACAGTAGTTCCACGGAGAGGCAGGGACTCCTAGCATCGTATATAACTATGATGCTAGGAGCCCGGCTCCCTGCACTGTGTTCGGTCCGGTACTTGCGGCCGAATTACGTCCGTCAATTACGGACGTAATTAGTGTGTGTGCACATACCCTAACAGGGCTCTGCATCTTCCATGTGACATTTATAAGTCCACACGCAGCGTGAATACTGCGGATTTTCCACAACTGATTTTTTGTCGGAAAATCCGCAGAGTAATACAGTTGCAGCAGAGTGGATGAGATTTGAAAAAATCTCATCCACACGCTGCATTAAAAAAAAAAAAAACAAAAGCTGAAAAAGTGTTTATAAATTGACTTGTGGTGCAGTGTTTTAATCCGAAGCATGTGAATTTATGTTGCGGAATCACTGTTTTTCTGTTGGGGGTTTTCACCATTGAATTCAGTGGGGAGGTGAAACCCTCAACAAGCAGCAGATGTTGCGATTTTTGCAGCGGAAACGCTGAGATTCTGCCGCAAAAATCGCAACTCAGAAAAAAAACATTATACTTACCCAGATCTCTCTGCTTCTGCGTCCAGCCCGGCCTCCAGGAATGAGGCTTCATCCCATGTGACTACTGCAGCCAATCACAGGATGCAGCGATCACATGGGATGAAATGTCATCCCAGGAGCTGCAGGGCGTCAGAGGGATCCGTCGCCATGGCTACGGGTAAGTATATACATTTTTTTTACGTGCTGTTTTCCACAGCGGACGTTTTGTCTGAAAAACTGCACCACAGTATGGTGCCGTTTTTTAGCTGGAATTCCCTGCGGCGACCAGGGCGGATACGCTGTGTGCTTTAATTAAGCGTATTCTCCTTGTGTGAACATATCCTAACACTGGTGTCTTTTTATGTGGCAGATGAACCTTTGGGCTTTCTCAGACACCAGGGCTGGGTGAAGCTGTTGCCTCTGCCTATAGCATCTCCCCCCTAGTCCAGATAAATATTTTGAGTTGCATACATCTCAGTGCACTTCTACATCTGTCACTCAAAATTCAAAACCTGACTCAATGCTAAAAATCTACAGTGCAAACCTTCAATTTGCATTTAAAACTGGACTATTCAATGTTTTTATGTTCTGCCCTTACTTATTAACTGTCTTGTACCCAATGATCCTTATATAATATGGTATTTTTGAAAACTCTTTATGTAATCTTAAGCAGGACCACAGGGAAAACCACTATTTCTTGTAAAAATATGAAACCATTTATAGACCTAAGTGACAATATTCCTAACGGAAATCCAGGACAAACAGGTCTCCAAGTTGTTGTAATTATACCCCCAAGCTACTAACACCCTATAGCTTGCCATAGACATTACATATTTATCAGCATTCTGATTTCAACGGTTCTGTATATTTAGGGGGCTGTCCAGGGACAGTTTTAGACAAAGTGTGGCCCTGGGCAAAGTTAAAAGTGGGGCCCCAAATGCTGAATTAGGGTCTGTATACATCTGCTTCGGGGTACCATTGATGGCCTCCGTCAGACCTTTCTGTCAGGGGAACCCATGAACGCAAACTACAAGTCGACTGCACTATTGTTTCCATCAAAAAACGGAAACCTTACGGAATAAAGACAAACGGAAACCATTTGCAATGGAAACATTACCACTGAAATCAATGGTAATCCAAACAGAAAGCTATGGTTTCTGTTTGGTTTGCATTCATGGGTTCCCCTGACGGAAAGGTCTGGCGAAAGCCATCAATGGAACCCCCGACGCAAATGTGAACAGGCCCTTACTGTATCAATAATGCAGTCAAGTCAGAAGGCGGTGTGCAGAGAACTGCATCACTGATTTCTAGCGTGTCCAGGAGTGTTGCAAGCCCTAAAAGCATATGTCCTCCCTCTCACACAAAAAAATTATCTATATACATATACAGTTATTAAACCATACCGCTATACCAGATGAAATATTACTTGTATACTGTTAGTGAACACAACTCACTATTCTAAGACCAATACTACCAATATAATACATTATAAAGGTCCAAATAATTGCGCCACACCATAACCACATAATGACTGATTAATACCACCATACTGTTACTGAATAAAACTGCCACACCATAACCACATAGTGACTGAAAAATACCCCTATACTGTAACTGAATAATACAGCCACACCATAACCACATAATGACTGAATAATACACCCATACTGTTACTGAATAATACTGCCATACCATAACCACATAATGACTGAATAATACCCCTATACTGTTACTGAATAATGCCACCACACCATAAAAAGTGACTGAATAATACCCCATACTGTTACTGAATAATACCTCCACACCATAACCACATAGTGTCTGAATAATACCCCCATACAGTTACTGAATAATACCGCCACAACATAAACACATAGTGACTGAATAATACTCCCATACTGTTACTGAATAATACCACCACACCAAATCCAGTTACTGAATAATTCCCCCATACTGTTACTAAGTAATACCACCACACCATAACCACAAATTGACGGAATAATACCCCCACACTGTTACTGAATAAAAACTACTATACAAAGACCAATATTACCACCATATAGTGACTATGTAGTGGTAGATGCCAGTTATACACAGGAGCTATACAGATGATATAAGTGATTACAGCACATTTATATCTAGTGACTCACAGGTGATGTTTTCTCTGATTAGAGTCGTTTACTTTCCCTTTTTTTTTTTCCATCCAGCCCAGACCACTGTGACGACTTATGGCAGCCGTGACTCTTCTCTGCAGAATTTGATACACAGACATGTTGGTTTCTCACTTTTCTAGCATCCTCCACACCTATACCCCATCCTCTAAACAAACTCATAATCCACAGTGCACCAGGTGGTAACAATGATCCCTCAGTGCTCGACACAATAAAAGTACCCCATCTGTAACCAAGCCCCCTTTGTGCCCCCACAGCAGTAATGCCCCCTGTAGATAGCACCACACACAGCCCCCTGTAGATAGTGCCACACACAGCCCCCTGTAGATAGCGCCACACACAGCCCCCCTGTAAATAGTGCCACAATCCCTCCCTTGTATATAGTGCCACACAGCCCTAGTAGAAAGTGCCATACAGCCCCCCTTAGTAGACAGTGTCAAACAGCCCCCCTTATATGTAGTGCCACACACAGCCCCCTAATAGACAGTGCCACACATAGCCCCCTAGTAGACACTGCCACACAGCCCCCTTAGTAGACAGTGCAACACAGCCCCTCCTTGTATATAGTACCACAGCCCCCTTGTATATAGTGCCACACAGCCCCCCTTGTATAAAGTGCCACTTAGCTCTCCTCCCTTGTACATAGTGCAATACAGCCCCCCTTGTATATAGTGTCACACAGCCACCTCCTTGTATATAGTGCCACACAGCACCCTGGGACGCTTGCGCAGACCAGCATGATGCAGTAGCGTCATCACGCCAGGCTGCAGAGGGAGTCTTTGCAGTTCCTTATAGCCTGCAGGCCTAACGTGGCCTGCAGCCTATAGTAAACATTTGTATCTGAGTCCCAAGAATGCAGATACAAGTGAATGTGGCTGTCGCTAGCACCGGTGCCCCTTTCTGGTGCTAGCGACACCACCCGGCATGAAGGGGCCCGTGTCATAAATGTTATGGGCAGGGTGGCACGGGCCCTGTAGCAGCTGTGGCGAGGGGCCCCTAAGAGGATGGGGGCCCTGGGCAATTGCCCAGTTTGCCCCCCGTAACCCCGGCCCTGGGGCTGTCTAGGGTTAGAACAACATGGCTGCTTTCTTCCAAAAACAGTACTACACCTGTCCATGAGTTGTTTCTGGTATTACATAGCTTCATTGAAGTCAGTAAGGCTATAGCAATACCCCTACACAACCTGTGTACAGGTGTGGAACTGTTTTTGGCAGAAAGCAGCTATGTTTTTCTATCTCAGGACAACCCTTTTAACCTGTCCAGTCTATTGTTTCTTCCATAATTAAGCAGTGCCAGAGTAATAGCAATACTTCCTTTGGCTCTACTGTACCGGAACTAGATCAGATCCTATGAACCAAGGGATGTCCGGGTATTGCGGCCATGTTATGCCAGTCTGAAAGAAACCTAACTCTTTCCACTTTTACTGATGCCCTGCACTTTTCACAAGATAGAAATTGGACTTGCAAATCAGGATATTTATACTGTCTGCTTAAAGGGTAAGGCCCTATTCAGATCGCATTTTGGCCTCCAGTGTATCCCACTGTATGACATACAGAGGAAAACGTCGCCCAGGGGAATTTCTCACGTTTCTTTCCATATATGGACAGTGAGTTTAGGGGCTTTGCCAGGGTCCAGAGTACCCAGGCAGAGGAAGTATCAAAAATCGCTCTGCTCCAGGACTCCGGACCAGGGGAAGCCCCTGATGTTACTGTCCATATATAGACAGTGACTTCATTAGTTTTTCCAGGGCTGGAGTCACCAGGCAGACCAATTCCTACTTCTCTGCCCCTGGATTCCAGTCCCGGGAAAGTTCCTAAAGTTACTGTTCATACTGTACATGGACAAAGACGTCAGAAGCTTCCCCAGGGTCGGTGTGCCTGGGCCAAGCGGCTGTGCTGGAAGCTCCAGTGACATAATTGTCTATATATGGACAATTATGCCACTGAAGCTTCACAAAGTATATGTTTAATGTATACTTATGACGAATGCTTAACAGTGGCATTCATCACCCATAGGCCCATGTTGAAAAAAACTTAAACCACACAGTATACATTTTTTTCAGGATCCCTCAGGATGAAATAAAGTAGTTCACTACACAAAAAAATAATAATAAGTACACCAGCGTATACCAGCCTGACGGAGAACATGAGGATAGACTTTTGGTCTCCGTAGGACTAATGTAGCCCTATGGACAGGTTTATCATATACGTTGGTAGCTTTATCAATATACTGTACATGATAAATGTAGTTCATAAACATTATGTCAAGGGGACCTCTTCACATCATGTAATATAATAAGTCTAGAGAAGATATAGAATCCTACAACTCCACTGTTTTCTCTACTCTATTAAACCACAATGAGGCAGCATTTTTGTGGTTGCCAAGTCTGTTTGAATGGGGTGTTCATTGTTTGTTATTTTTTACACTTTGTCATAAGAGTTTTAGAGATTGTAGCTCAAGGAACACACACTGTGTATGTACACACAAAGACTTCCCAGCTACTACCCTCCATGGCTAATCTTTATGTCAAAGATCATTTAGCTTCTTAAATTACTTCTTTCAAGCACTTAGAAGGGCTTTAAGTGACCACTTCACCATCGTAAACATTTTAAATGCTGTCACTCACAATCCGCTGCTTGCACTTTTCTCTTGTTTATTTTTCTTTTTAATTATGTACAAAAACAGACAAATAGCCACTTCACCAAAATGTGTCTGAGGGGAATCCCAGGGTGCTATATGCATTATCAGTAAACAAAGAACAGACCTAACCATGCTTCCCTTACCGGAATACCAACATTGTGCTTTGTGGACATTCTAGACATAACATAAATTCCTGAATAGAATGTCTATCCTATCTATCTATCTATCTATCTATCTATCTATCTATCTATCTATCTATCTATCTATCTATCTATCTATCTATCTATCTATCTATCTATCTATCTATCTATCTATCTATCTATCTATCTATCCAGGGCCGGCCTTAGGGGTGTGCGACCTGTGTCATTGCACAGGGCACATCACTCCAGCAGGTGGAAGGGGGCGCTGCGCTGGCTCCCTTCCCCTGCTTGTTTGAGAAGCGCCTGGGCCCCGGCGACTCAGCAGCTGCCTTTCCGCCCGGGCTCCTCTTCACTCTGTGGCGTCGTTATCGCTGTAGCGATAGAGGCAACACCGGGCATGTGCGGCTGCTACATCGGTAGTGACGCCACTATAGCAGAGCAGGGATATCTACTAGCACCACCGTAGCTCTCTGAAGGAGCGGAAATCCTGTGTGGCCGGGGATTCCACACCTTGCCGGAGCGCTTGATGTCTGTCCATATATGGACAGTGACATCAGGGGAAACTCCTGAAGCGGAATACCTGGCCACAGCGTTGCCGACTCTGTGACCGGGGATCCCACTCCATAAGAAGCCAGTGACGTCAATGTCCATAAATGGACACAGACGAGAGGACACAGAAGACAGGGGCTTCGTCTGGAGTGGAATCCCCGGTCACAGAGTCGGCAACGCTATGGATGGGGATTCCACTTTAGGAGTTGCCCCTGATGTCACTGTCGATATATGGACAGAGACATCAAGCGGAGCGCTCCAGGAGCGGAATTCCCAGCCACAGGGGGATTCCGCTCCTTTAGGCAGCTACAGTGGTGCTATCTACAGGAAGGGGGGGTGCTAACTACATGGGGGCTGTGTGGCACTACCTACAAGGGGGCTGTGTGGCACTACCTACCAGGGCGCTGTGTGGCACTACCTACAAGGGGGATGTGTGGCACTACCTACAAGGGGGGGCTGTGTGGCACTACCTACAAGGGGGCTGTGTGGCACTACCAAGAATGGGGCTATGTGGCACTACCTACCAGGGGGCTGTGTAGCACTACCTACCAGGGGGCTGTGTGGCACTACCTACAGGTGGCTTGTAGGTAATGCCGCACAGCCCTTTGTAAGTAGTGCCGCCCAGCCACCTGTAGGTAGTGTCTCACAGCTCAATTGTAGGTAGTGCCACACAGCCCCCTTGTAGGTAGTGCCACACAGCCCCCTTGTAGGTAGTGCCACACAGCCCCCTGTAGATAGTGCCGCACAGCCCCTTGTAGGTAGTGCCGCACAGCCACCTGTAGATAGTGCCGCACAGCCCCTGGTAGATAGTGCCACACAGCCCCATTATAGGTAGACCCAGCACTTCCGTTCAGTACTCCACAGATAATAATGTGACAAAATGTGCCTCATTTTAATTCTGAATGACAATTGAGTAAAATATTTGTTTTTAATAACTTGACACAGGCAAAAATTATCTTAATTTCAAGTTTACTTTTCTCTTAATGAAAGAATAGAGCACAATTTGTTTCTCTAGAAGCTCTGGTAAATATTGGGTTACCAATACTGAACATGAATTCAGAGAAATCAGGTAGAAGTGTTTTACTAGTAGTGCAGAACATTAAAGACAACCACTGGCGAGTGCCTGTATTTATGGGAAAGAGAAGCCATGTCTGACTGTGGTATTGCAGAGAAATAGAAAGTATCAGCAGTGAATTCCTCAGCTTGCCTGGAGACTTCAGGTCATTAACAGGCCACTAGAGCAGGTTGGAGTTACAGTCAATTGAGATGCGGAAATATCCTAAATGGCTCTAATGCAGCAACTAAGTGCTTCTTAAATTCCAGAACTTTTACTTGAGCAAAGTGAATCTGCAATGCTATCTGTATATGCTATGTGCTTTAAGGAGGGGAGTTACATGGGTAGGGGGAGATGGGAGGGTATACTGACAACAAACACTGGATGAAGTCGCTTGTGTTATGTTAGCAGCATGAAACTAATTTGTGAGTTTATGAAATGGAAATTGTGTCTGACCTGTTGTGTTAAAACAAGATTAGGTAAAACGCATGGCCATATTTCTTTACTATTTGTTATCAGAAACTTGTAAATACAATATTCTGTAAAGAAGATCTGCCTGTAGCCCTATATTATTCCGTAATATCTCACACCACATTATAAACGCATTTGTTACTGTTGGTGCCATGGTTGCTCTGCTTCATTTACAAACATATGGTTTTTAGCAAATCTATAACCAACAATCCTATAACTTCAATGAGAGAACGCAATCTGCCCATTAGTGCGTCATGCAGAAGCCCTAACCCTGGTGACAGATTTTATTTAATGGGTTGTCTTATGTGACGGCTCCTTTTACAGTTGAAGCTGGCTCGGTAATCAGCTGATCGCCACGGGTCCGGCTTCAGAAACCACTGCCAATCCACTGTTACAGGCGGGGAAAGTTGTGGCAATCAAGATATTTCCCTATAACACAGAGGGGACTGTGTTTTACCTTAAAGTGTCCCTCCAGTTATACTCTCCCGCCCAAACTAACAACAAGACGACGCCTGAGAGCGAGAGAGAGTATCATGCACAGGTACAAATCTAATTAATTGGCAAATTTACTTCTCTCTTTGCACCTAAAGTGAAAGATATCATTCTGCTATTTACTTCTTAAAATCTGTATACAGTTTATCTGATCTATCTGTGTAACATTCGTCTTAGCTCCCACAACGCACTGTACACTAGTACTAAGAAAAGACTATAATTAAAAAGCAGAACAAGATAAGTAAATCAATGTATTTGCAAACATATCAACACAACAAGACAATTTACAAGGATATCAAGACTGATGGCGGCATTCATAGGGAGAGACTGTGGGAGGACCCCCTTTTTATTGCAACACAGGGAATTTCCCATGACACGATGGAGGCCCATATCTAGTAGACAACCCAGAAAGACCATATTTCTTATTGTTGGGGTGTTATTTGAGGATTGTGTAATTGTATTATTTGAACGCTATACAGTAAACCATAAGGGCATTAATAGAAAGTACTTCAAAGGGCACCAATCAACCTGAGGCCAGCTTAATTAAAAGATACCTACCAGATACATATATAAGAGGTCTATTAGTGTACATTAAAAAATGTGAAGAAAAATCTTTAATCAGTTAAAGTTACAGGCCAAACTTTAGAGATAACATCATGCCCTATTGCCTACATGGTATTAATAGTGGCACACATATTGATATACATGTGGACATGTCTGTAATTGGCAATTTGAATCCACACAAATTCTCTGTAACAGATACAGGGAAGGAAATAAGTATTTGATCCCTTGCTGATTTTGTAAGTTTGCCCACTGTCAAAGACATGAACAGTCTAGAATTTTTAGGCTAGGTTAATTTTACCAGTGAGAGATAGATTATATAAAAAAAAAAAAAACAGAAAATCACATTGTCAAAATTATATATAATTATATGCATTGTGCACAGAGAAATAAGTATTTGATCCCTTTGGCAAACCAGACGTAATACTTGGTAGCAAAACCCTTGTTGGCAAGCACAGCAGTCAGACGTTTTTTTGTAGTTGATGATGAGGTTTGCACACATGTTAGATGGAATTTTGGCCCACTCCTCTTTGCAGATCATCTGTAAATCATTAAGATTTCGAGGCTGTCGCTTGGCAACTCGGATCTTCAGCTCCCTCCATAAGTTTTCGATGGGATTAAGGTCTGGAGACTGGCTAGGCCACTCCATGACCTTAATGTGCTTCTTTTTGAGCCACTCCTTTGTTGCCTTGGCTGTATGTTTCGGGTCATTGTCGTGCTGGAAGACCCAGCCACGAGCCATTTTTAATGTCCTGGTGGAGGGAAGGAGGTTGTCACTCAGGATTTGACGGTACATGGCTCCATCCATTCTCCCATTGATGTGGTGAAGTAGTCCTGTGCCCTTAGCAGAGAAACACCCCCAAAACATAATGTTTCCACCTCCATGCTTGACAGTGGGGACGGTGTTCTTTGGGTCATAGGCAGCATTTCTCTTCCTCCAAACACGGCGAGTTGAGTTAATGCCAAAGAGCTCAATTTTAGTCTCATCTGACCACAGCACCTTCTCCCAATCACTCTCAGAATCATCCAGATGTTCATTTGCGAACTTCAGACGGGCCTGTAATTGTGCCTTCTTGAGCAGGGGGACCTTGCGGGCACTGCATGATTTTAATCCATTACGGCGTAATCTGTTACCAATGGTTTTCTTGGTGACTGTAATCTCAGCTGCCTTGAGATCATTAACAAGTTCCCCCATGTAGTTTTTGGCTGAGCTCTCACCTTCCTCAGGATCAAGGATACCCCACGAGGTGAGATTTTGCATGGAACCCCAGATCGATGTCGATTGACAGTCATTTTGTATTTCTTCCATTTGTTTACTATTGCACCAACAGTTGTCTCCTTCTCACCCAGCGTCTTACTTTTGGTTTTGTAGCCCATTCCAGCCTTGTGCAGGTCTATGATCTTGTCCCTGACATCCTTAGAAAGCTCTTTGGTCTTGCCCATGTTGTAGAGGTTGGAGTCAGACTGATTAATTGAGTCTGTGGACAGGAGTCTTTTATACAGGTGACCATTTAAGACAGCTGTCTTTAATGCAGGCACCAAGTTGATTTGGAGCGTGTAACTGGTCTGGAGGAGGCTGAACTCTTAATGGTTGGTAGGGGATCAAATACTTATTTCTCTGTGCACAATGCAAATAAATATATATAATTTTGACTATGTGATCTTCTGTTTTTTTTTAAAATATAATCTATCTCTCACTGGTAAAATTAACCTAGCCTAAAAATTCTAGACTGTTCATGTCTTTGGCAGTGGGCAAACTTACAAAATCAGCAAGGGATCAAATACTTATTTAATTCACTGTATCAGTAAGGGACATATCATCAAAATCTTTCAGCAGTGCAGCCTCAGGCTTTGGGCCTGTAACTCCAAAGATCCTATGTGAGAATAGAATTCCCATTTTTAATGCACACCAAAGGGACTTTATAAAACCTATCTTGGTAGGTCTCCCGTAATATTACTAGTGAGAAGCAGAAAACTGAAAGAAGTCTGTGTGCACAAGTGTTTACTTTAGTGGTGATATCATACCCATCAGAATCTAAGCAACGTGAAAGGAAACATATTCAATAGCCATTCCTGCAGGGAAAAAACAGAAAGCTTCATTCAAGTTTCCTTAGCTTGTAACATCCTAAAAGTTATCAACTCAAGAAAGCTTCCTATTTTCTCTAGGTGTGCTAAACCCTAAAGTGTAAGATGACTGCTTACATAGTTCAATAGGGTTTACATAGTTCATCGTTCAATAGGGATGTTGAAAGCCATCTTCCAACTGCAGTTTCCAACCTGCCAGATAATAATCCTCTACACCTCTTGTTTTCTTTCAGTTGGTTTGATGCATGATTTGTGTTATAACCTTATCAAAAGCCGGGTTAATCTTGAAGAGGATCTGAGGATGGATGCGTGTCTTAAAGACATAGGAAGATTATCTTTGGATATGTTCATACAGCCCATAACTGGGGAGCTGTGTCAGTGGAAGAAATTGTCCTTTCTGGTTGTACTCATGCCTGTGCTCACAATGGTTTGTTTGTTTATTTGGTTGTATATTATTTTTATTTTATAACCTGGTAATTAAAAAGGGACATGTCTAAGTTTTCCAAGATGGGTGCATCAGGGTGAGTCAGAATCTACAGAATCCTGTGTCCCAAGGAGTGGCTCTTCTTATTAAGCCAAGTGAAATGTTAAACTGCTTCACTGCTGAATCTGTTGTCCAGGTTCTCTTGTTTATAGTTGATAAGGTTGAAAAAAGACACAGGTTCATTGAGTCCATCTATAATCCTATTGTGTTGATCCAGAGGAAGGCAGACCCCCCATGAGGTTGATAGCAATTGCCTCATTAGGGGAAAAATTGCTCCCAGGATAAATAAAATATTCTGAATAAATAAATAAAAAATCTGAATTAATACCTAGATCAACATCCCAACTCCATAACTTGTAATATTATATTTTTCAAGAAAGGCATTAAGGCCCTTCTTGAACTCGTTCTCACTGCTCTTACAGTAAAGTATCTCCATCTATGATGGTGGTGAAACCGTTTTTCCTCTATACGTAGAGGATGCCCCCTTGTTCATCTTACAGGCCTAGGTGTAAAAAGATCATTAGAAAGATCTCTGTACTGTCCAGTTATATATTTGTACATTGTAATAATATTGCCCCTAAGCCGTATTTTTTCTAAACTGAATAGCCCCAAGTTCGATATCCTTGCTTGGTATTTCAATCCGCCCATTCCCTTAATTACCTCGGTCGCCCTTCTTTGCACCCGTTCTACTTCAGCCATGTCCTTCTTATACACAGATGCCCAAAATTGTACACAATATTCCATATGTGGTCTGACTAGTGATTTATATAGAGGCAAAACTATGTTCTTGTCACGATCATCTATGCCTTTTTTGTGCATCCCATGATTTTATTTGCCTTGGCAGCAGATGCCTGGCACTTGTTGCTAAACGTAAATATAATGTCCACCAATATCCCCAAGTTTTTTTTAGTAGTAGTTTGACCCAGTGTTTTACCATTTAATGCATAATTGGAATTGTTTAATCGGGCCAAGTGCATGATCTTACATTTATCCACATTAAACATTATTTGCCATTTCTCTGTCCAAACCTCCAGCTTCCCAAAATCCTTCTGTAGTATTACATTATCCTCCTCTGTGTTATTACATTAGAGAGCTTCGTATCATCTGCAAATACTGAAATTATACTCTGTAACTCCTCTACAAGGTCATTTATAAACATATCAAAAAGAAGAGGGCCCAATACTGACCCCTGTGGAACCGCACTGGTAACTGTGACCCACTCTGAGGATGTACCATTAATAACCACCCGCAGTGTTCTATCACTGTGCCAGTTCTTAATCCAATTACACATATTTTCCCCTCGTCCCAGCAGCATTTTCATTTTACATACCAACCTTTTATGCGGCACAGTATCAAACGCCTTTGAAAAGTCTAGATACACCACATCCACACCCTTACCCAGTTCCAGTCTAGAACTTACCTCCTTTGCTGTAGACCTTGACATGGGGTGACAACTGAGGATGGCACAATATAAATGTGTCCCCTGTATAGGGAGAAACAACAACGGTACTTAGTAACATGGAATAATGTACATCAGTTATTGAATCCGAAACTAGGGCTCAACAGAACGAAATCACTATTTTCACACAATCAAAGATCTCACAGAAACGATCCAATATACGGAAAAATATACATTAGACGGTAAACATAAATCGTTGTGTCCAATCTTTAACTTCAGTAATATGGAATCAGTATGTCCGCTCAGATGTAGATCTCACAAGAACAGTCCCACATACAGGAATACACAAACTATAAGGGTATGTTCACACGCAGAGTCAAAAACGTGTCAAAATACAGAGCTGTTTTCAAGGGAATACAGCCCCTGATTTTCAGAAGTTTTTTGAGCAACTCGCGTATTTCGCTGCGTTTTTCTCTGCGTTTTCGCTGCGTTTTTTACAGCCGTTTTTGGAGCTATTTTCAATAGAGTATATGAAAAAACAGCTCCAAAAACATTCCAAGAAGTGTCCTGCACTTCTTTTGACGAGCCATAATTTTACGCGCCGTATTTTGACAGAGACGCGTAAAATGACAGGTTGTCGGCACAGTACATCGTAAAACCCATTGAAAGTAATGGCCAGATGTTTGTCGGCGTAATGGTAACGTTTTTTCAGACGTAATTCGGGGCTTAAAATGAACAGCTCCAATGAAGAACAGCTCCAATTACGCCCGTAAAAGACGCTGCGAAAAACGCGAGTACTTGCAAAAACGTCTGAAATTCAGGAGCTGTTTTCTCCTGAAAACAGCTCCGTAATGTCAGACGTATTTTGTGCTGTCGTGTGGACATACCCTCACTTCTATCAGAATTGTAAAAATGGAAGGTACATGAGATATATTTACAGGCTGCACAATTACCACAATTGAAGGATCCCCAGTGGGGCCTCGACTACCATAGGGGTTTAGGGGGGATGCTGGGAACATAGTGGCAGGATGTTAAGAGATCCCTAAGAATGTTGCCATGTAGACTGTTGTACATACACGTTCAATTTCAGATTCTATCACAAGTTTCTCTACAGGTTTTTGAAAAAGATTGCGACTAATCCAATTATTTTTGTTGGACTTTTATTCTCAAGTTAGAGCGAAAAAAATTAGAAAACAATTTTTTCTCGGGTTTAATTATTACTAATACTGCAAATTAGCATGTAATTAAAAGTAAGCTCTATTTGGGATAAAGTAATTAAAGATATATATGCAATTGATGAGGACTGTACAAATTAGGCAAAGCTTGATAGACCCAGTACTCTGATAAATCGCTTCTCTGTCCTCCTTTCTCTCTTCATTTTCTTTTTTTATCTACAATTTCTTGTCTGGTTTCTTATTTTGCCTTTGTTGAATGTGGTGTGTAGATAGCTAGAGGGTAGCAGAGGACAGTGTGGTAGAAATCAGATATCCAATTCTAAATCATGTGTCTACAAGAATAGTAGAGAACGTCCGCAGGCAGAGAATTCACAGGGCTGTTTGACAACATTACATAAAGCCCTCTTTGATCCTTCATTACCTGGAACATCATCTCTCTGTGTCTTATTTTGGCAGATTACTGCACATGAAGAGTGGGTGCTTTTGTCTGGTGCTCTTAGTTTAACAGCCCTATTAGCTTCTCATACAGCAGTAGAAAAATAAATCCTCTCCCATTGTCCAATACTACTTCTTAATATATATATTTACAATATATCCCAGCAAGAAGGGAATTATTATTCTATCTATAATACTTAGACTAGGAATGTCCAGAAACTCAAAGTTAAATTGTGGCTTTACCGCAAATCACACAGAACTTCAAAACTTCAAAATATCAGATATGGTCACATTAATGACAGAACTTTTACTGAAAATTGTGGGCAACGCCATGGAACTTTAGCCTAATGCTACACAAATATACAGGATGTCATGGACATGGGATTACATTCTGTTGCAAAACCATTGAAAATTGCTATATCTTCAATATTTTTATTTTTTTAAAGTTATATAAATGTTTGGTAACTTGATCAGAAGTGAATTCTAACAAAGTCTAATATGTCTTCATGCACACTATTTTTGGCTAAGGCCTCATTCACACGACAGGGTTTCCCGGCCGGGTGCCGGCCGTTCATAAATCGTCCGGCACCCGGCTGCATTAGGAATAATAGACCCCTAATGGGGCTATTCACACGACCGATTTTTTGACGGCCGGGAAAACCGGCCATCAAAAAATAGGACATGCTCTATTTTCGGCCGGGTACCCGGCCGCCCGGCTCCCATAGAAGTCTATGGGGCCGGGTGATACACGGCCATCACCGGAATGTGTCCCGAGTGATGGCCGGATTTTCCATCGCTTGCGCTCTATCTCCTCCTCCTCACAGCGCAGAGTGCATGTGTGGAGGAGGAGTTGCTGCCATTCAGACAAATGGCTACGCTGGAGACTGTGTTGCAGGGCCGGGGTGTACAGCAGGTGGAGGGAGCGCTGCGCTGGCTCCCTTCCCCTGCTTGTTTTAAAAGCGCCCTGGCCCGGCGACACCTTCCATGGCACCGCTAGCAGCTGCTGCTGCGGCTGCTACTACTGTAGCGACGCCACTATAGCAGAGCAGGGAGGTATCTTCCCGCTCTGCTATGTGCTAGCCCCACTTTAGCTCCTTGAAGGAGCGGAATCCCCGTGTTTTCGGGGATTCCGCTCCTGGAAAGAGCTCTTGATGTCTCTGTCCATATCTGGGCAGTGACATCAGGGGAAACTCCTGAAGTGGAATCCCCGAACACATGGGGATTCCCCTTCAGGAGTTGCCGCTGATGTCACTGTCCAGATCTGCCCGGCCCGGAACGGATGCAAAACCTTATTCAAACCGGCCGGGCAAAATGGCCGATTTTACTGGCCGACACTCGGGCTCGGGCGGGACCCTGTCGTGTGAATCCCGCCTAAATAGATGACACATATGCTGCAATACTGGAAAAAAAAAACGGTGCAATAAGTTAATAATTATGGCATGTGTTTGATACACCTTATTTAAGATGCAATTATGATTTTTCTTTCTGGAGTCCCACAGTATATATGATTCTCCGCCAGCGTAATGTATGGTCTCTGTCATGTGCCACCTTATGATCAATGTTAAACCTACAGAATTTGTTTTAACATTTTCTTATATTTTGCTTAACATGTTCCTCCCTCTTTAACACACCCACGAGGACTGAAAAATGATACAATAGTGGTGCACTAAGGCTTCGTTCACATCTGCGACAGGGTCCCGTTCTGACGTTCCGTCGCAGCTTCCCGTCAGAACGGGACCCTGACTCAAACAAACTGAAGCCATAGGTTTGCATCACCATTGATTTCAATGGTGACGGATCCAGTGCCAATGGTTTCCGTTTGTCTCCGTTGTGCAAGGGTTCCGTCGTTTTGATGGAATCAATATCATAGTCGACTACGGAATTGCTTCCATCAAAACGACTGAACCCTTGCACAACTGAGACAAACGGAAACCACTGGCACCGGATCCGTCACTATTGAAATCAATGGTGATGCAAACGGAAACATACGGTTTCCGTTTGTTTCAGTCAGGGCCCCGTTCTGATGGGAAGCTCCAACGGAACGTCAGAACGACCCTAACGCAGATGTAAATGAAGCCTAATCCCATCAAGCTATTTTTTTTTTTTGGCCACAAAAAATGTGAAAGGATTCTTTGAGATCAAGTCCAGCAAAGAAAACCAACATTGTAAAACTGCAACTCAATATTAAGGATTCGATTTTTGTGTATTGAAATGTATGGCCTGAATTAACAGTTATACCAGCGCACATGAAGTTTCTTACTGTGCAAACGTAGTATCATGTAAAATAGACCTGAAGTATTTCTATTTCAGAGAAGTCTTTCCAAAATTCTCACCACCGAGGGCAGGATCTCTTGATATTCCAGCATGTGACATGTGATTTGGAAATCACACAGAAGAAATAGCATGTAAATGGTGTGATTATGAATAATGTCATACAATTCAGGAACATTTCTGGATAAATTCCAAACTTCACATACATCATTTAGTGTCAGCTGAAAAATATGTTAAGAATAAATATTTTACGCGGTACAAAATGGTAATTCTATAAGAGGCACTCATCATGGGTAACTAAAGTAAAATTCCTGATGTAAGAATTCGGATGCTAGAGATGACTGTGACAATAATCTGAATTTAGTGTGAAGCTCTAGCTTCTAGTAAAATTCTGTTTATAGCAGTCTGTATTCTGTCAATGCTGACAGTTGCTGTTGTGATGTGTTAAAGCAATATTCAACAGTTTGTGTAAATATTACATTGCAGAATACAAGTTGCAAGGGTGTACAGAACGTAGAGGCAGCCAAAGCTGCTGCTATTTGGCACCTGCAGAGAGTGGGGCCCATTACAAGATGGTTATATCCCAATTGTAGTGGGTGGTGATAACCTGCACAGGTATATGGTCTCCACAGGTGCCGCCATGTTAGCAAACATGGAAGTGGAAAACTTGACTAATTAAAATAGAAGGAGGGTGAGAGTGGTGTCAAGTAGTAGCTGAAAGGGGCTTCATTTTTATCTTTGCTTTTATCTTTCCTTTATGTACACTGTAAATGTTGCATTAATACATTAATATAGCTATTTGAGGCGTTCAACGTCTTTCTGATATATATCCAGTTTTTCTTAGATATTGACTTGGGAGCTTGACACTGCTAGATTTTACAAAATTATAATCCCCATTGAAATCTAAAAGATACACACACCAAGGGTAATAAAATGAACAATATAAATAACAGCTAAGCCCCACTTGGAGTTGCCACTATACTTTTGTGTAAAACTTGTGCAAACTGCCCCCGTAGCTCCAATGGCAGGAATGATGCCGTATCTTCCAGGTGCCAGATCTACACTTCATATAAACACACACACAAAAGAAAACCTGTAGTTTTACTTCTAAAACTTTTCCACGCAAGTAGTTTTCAAAGAAGTGCACAAAATGGTAAATATTTCATTACCCAGCAGTACTTCAGAAATATTAACAATGTTGGTTATAATGTTGCACATCATCCACTTTAAGGCCCTGTTCACACAGATTTTTTTGCAGACAGAAAAAATTTGCCTCAGAATTTCTTATAGTCATTTTGAGGCCGATTTTGAACTGTCTGCACGTATTTTACAGCGTTTTTTCGCTGCGTTTTTCCGCTGCGTTTTTCCGCTGCGTTTTTCACCTGCGGTCATTGCGGCTAATTAGAGGACCGCAGGCAAAAAATGCTGTGAAAAAATATGAGCGCCGCGTTTTTTAAGAAAGGACATGACGCTTTTTTTTCTGCGAGTGGCCAAAAGCCATCCGTGAAAAAAAAAATCAATGGGGGGCAATTTCGACCATTTTTTGGCGTTGATTCCGACGCAGTTTCCACTTGAAAATCAGTGCAAAAAACCTGTTTGAACTGGCCCTAAGTATTTCCCTTAGCATTTGGAGCAATATATTGCTTAATGTGGACCCTCCAGTCATAACAGGGTTAATATACGGGCAGATGGAACCCTGCTGCAAATTCCAAAACAGAGGAACTTCACATGCCCAAACCTTAAATATTACACCAAAGCAATCACACTGTCACTGCCAGCCTCTTATTACAAGAGCTCGGAGCTCGGTAATAGCAGGTAACAGCGCTGGAGCTTTTTCCACCGTGAATGTGAGAAGGGAGGGAAGGGGGGAACAGAGGAAGACCAAGCATCATTTTTTCTCTCTCCTAAGAAATCCATTATATCACATTAAAAACATTTTATCTTGTTAGCAATTTTCCATGGTGCTTTACAGGGTGACCGCTTGGCATTAGAATCTAGGTAATAAGATATAAAAGTCTCCTTTTTAGATGGCTTTGAATATAATTTTAAGGCACTGTGAAACCAATACTGGAGTTTTAGATAGCATTAGGGAACTTTATTTTTTCCCAGAAAGACATTTCATGAAAGTAACAGCAGAATGTACAGTGGCCTCAAGTATAAGATTGTATTTGTTGACAGGCGGAACAGCAGCACAGAAATAGGGAAAGACTCCCCATCCTTCTCAAATTCTTGAACAATTCTTTCAGTCTACAACTTACAGCACCCTTGATATATTCAATGTGAAATAGTCTATAGATTTCGTACACTTTTATAGACAACTTCCAATTATTCGATCAACTCGAATGTGAGATTGTGAGTTAATGGACTTTTATGCAGAGTTTAATGACAACTGGAGTAGGTAATGGGTATCAATATTGCAATAAATTTTCAAATTAAATATAACTCTGCCTGTTGTTACATATTGGACATGATACCCCATACACAGGTTTGTGGCTCATCCGGGTGTTCGAAGATAGCAAAATCCTTTCTCCATATTAGTCTGAATACAAAGCAGCTTGTTCCAAGATGTTAATTTTAAATATGCTTAATTATTTATGAGTTATGGACTGGGATTCGAAAAAAGGGTAAGGTTATATTTCTGTGCAATATTAGAAAAGATGACAACCACTCTCCAGAGCCAGAAATAATTTTAGAACCGTTGTCACTTCTATTTCTCCATGGCCTGTGGCAGGTCATACAAAGTGCATTACTCTGCAGGCAGAGACGTGAAAGCACCTTCCATTACCAACAAATTTGAAATCTGTGTCCATTGTAAGGCCTAACGGGAGTAAAATACAGAATAAAAAAATATATTGAGCAAAAAAATATTTTCATTGTTCTGCCCATTCAACCTAGGGACGTTAAGGACGTTCATGTAAATAATGAGTGGGATTATTTCCAAATTTAAACTTACTTTATGAGCCATAGTTTGTGTTAGCTTTATGCTGTGTTCACATCTTTGATGACTTCACAGATCCGATCAAAATGGCCAGGTGAAATAGCGCAGCATGTAGTGCTGTTTGTCCAGTAAAATTAGCGACCCCATTATAGTCAGTTAGGTCAATGGGGCCCGTCACTGCCATCATTTTTGTTGTTCTGCTCCTATGACGGAGCAGAACAACGGAAATGAACAATGCAGATGTGAAAAGAGCCTTAACAAGTAAATCTACTAACCATTGTGTCATTCATGATATATTTATCTACAAATAGAACATCTAGTATTCATTTTTCAAAATACTTCCCTGGCACTTTTGAACTTGATAGACCATA